>NW_025749725.1:0-22953 GCF_021184085.1 Oncorhynchus gorbuscha | reverse complement strand
AAGACTGTGCCTGCCTAAGACTGTACCTGCCCAAGACTGCACTCTGCCTAAGACTGTGCCTGCCTACACTGCAGCCTGCCTAAGACTGTAGCCTGCCTAAGACTGTGCCTGCTCAAGACTGTCTGCTCAAGACTGCAGCTCACCAAGACTGTGCCTAGCCATTACTGTGCCTAGCTAACCTACCTAATAATGTACCTACCTATACCTACCTAATACTGTACCTACCTAATCAATACTACCTAATACTGTACCTACCCAATCACTACCTAATACAACACCTACCTAATACTGTACCTACTTAATACTGTACCTACCTAATCATATACCTACCTAATACTGTACCTACCTATTCATATACCTACCCAATACTGTACCTACTTAATACTGTACCTACCTAATACTGTACCTACCTAATCATATACCTACCTAATACTGTACCTACTTAATACTGTACCTACCTAATAATGTACCTACTTAATACTGTACCTACCTAATACTGTACCTACCTTTTCATATACCTACCTAATACTGTACCTACTTAATACTGTACCTACCTAATACTGTATCTACCTATTCATATACCTACATAATACTGTACCTACCTATTCATATACCTACTTAATACTGTACCTACCTAATACTGTACCTACCTATTCATATACCTACATAATACTGTACCTACCTAATAATGTACCTACCTAATAATGTACCTACCTTTTCATATACCTACTTAATACTGTATCTACCTATTCATATACCTACTTAATACTGTACCTACCTAATACTGTACCTACCTATTCATATACCTACCTAATACTGTACCTACTTAATACCGTACCCACCTAATACTGTACCTACCTAATACTGTACCTACCTAATACTGTACCTACCTATTCATATACCTAACTAATACTGTACCTACCTATTCATATACCTGCCTAATACTGTACCTGCCTATTCATATACCTGCCTAAGACTGTACCTGCCTAAGACTGTACCTGCCTATGACTGTGCCTGCCTAAGACTGTACCTAGCTAATACTGTGCCTAGTTAATACTGTACCTACCTATTCATGTACCGACCCAATACTGTACCTACCTAATCATATACCTACATAATACTGTACCTACCTAATACTGTACCTACCTATTCATATACCTACATAATATTGTACCTACTTAATACTGTACCTACCTAATACTGTACCTACCTATTCATATACCTACCTAATACTGTACCTACCTATTCATATACCTACCTAATACTGTACCTACCTAATACTGTACCTACCTATTCATATACCTACTTAATAATGTACCTACCTAATACTGTACCTACCTATTCATATACCTACCTAATACTGTACCTACCTATTCATATACCTACATAATACTGTACCTACCTATTCATATACCTACCTATTCATGTACCTACCTATTCATATACCTACCTAATACTGTACCTACCTAATACTGTACCTGCCTAATACTCTACCTACCTAATCATATACCTACCTAATACTGTACCTACCTATTCATATACCTACATAATACTGTACCTACCTAATAATGTACCTACCTTTTCATATACCTACTTAATACTGTACCTACCTAATACTGTATCTACCTATTCATATACCTACTTAATACTGTACCTACCTAATACTGTACCTACCTATTCATATACCTACCTAATACTGTACCTACTTAATACCGTACCTACCTAATACTGTACCTACCTATTCATATACCTACCTAATACTGTACCTAACTATTCATATACCTACCTAATACTATACCTACCTATTCATATACCTGCCTAATACTGTACCTGCCTATTCATATACCTGCCTAATACTGTACCTGCCTATTCATATACCTGCCTAAGACTGTACCTGCCTAAGACTGTACCTGCCTAAGACTGTGCCTGCCTAAGACTGTGCCTGCCTAAGACTGTGCCTGCCTAAGACTGTGCCTGCCTAAGACTGTGCCTGCCTAAGACTGTGCCTGCCTAAGACTGTGCCTGCCTAAGACTGTACCTAGCTAATACTGTGCCTAGCTAATACTGTACCTACCTATTCATGTACCGACCCAATACTGTACCTACCTAATCATATACCTACATAATACTGTACCTACCTATTCATATACCTCCCAAATACTGTACCTGCCTAATACTGTACCTACTTATTCATGTACCTACCCAATACTGTACCTACCCAATACTGTACCTACCCAATACTGTACCTACCCTATACTGTACCTACCTAATACTATAACTACCTAATCATATACCTACCTAATACTGTACCTACCTATTCATATACCTACCTAATACTGTGCCTACCTAATACTGTGCCTACCTAATACTGTGCCTACCTAATACTGTGCCTACCTAATACTGTACCTACCTAATACTGTACCTACCTATTCATATACCTACATAATACTGTACCTACATAATACTGTACCTACCTATTCATATACCTACATAATACTGTACCTACATAATACTGTACCTACCTATTCATATACCTACATAATACTGTACCTACCTAATACTGTACCTACCTATTCATATACCTACATAATACTGTACCTACTTAATACTGTACCTACCTATTCATATACCTACATAATACTGTACCTACCTATTCATATACCTACCTAATACTGTACCTACCTAATACTGTACCTACCTATTCATATACCTACTTAATACTGTACCTACCTAATACTGTACCTACCTATTCATATACCTACTTAATACTGTACCTACCTAATACTGTACCTACCTATTCATATACCTACATAATACTGTACCTACCTATTCATATACCTACATAATACTGTACCTACCTATTCATATACCTACCTAATACTGTACCTGCCTAATACTGTACCTACCTAATCATATACCTACTTAATACTGTACCTACCTAATACTGTACCTACCTATTCATATACCTACCTATTCATATACCTACCTAATACTGTACCTACCTAATACTGTACCTGCCTAATACTGTACCTACCTAATCATATACCTACTTAATACTGTACCTACCTATTCATATACCTACCTAATACTGTACTTACCTATTCATATACCTAACTAATACTGTACCTACCTAATACTGTACCTACCTAATCACATACCTACCTAATACTGTACCTACTTAATACTGTACCTACCTAATAATGTACCTACTTAATACTGTACCTACCTAATACTGTACCTACCTTTTCATATACCTACCTAATACTGTACCTACGTAATACTGTACCTACCTAATACTGTATCTACCTATTCATATACCTACATAATACTGTACCTACCTATTCATATACCTACTTAATACTGTACCTACCTAATACTGTACCTACCTATTCATATACCTACATAATACTGTACCTACCTAATAATGTACCTACCTTTTCATATACCTACTTAATACTGTATCTACCTATTCATATACCTACTTAATACTGTACCTACCTAATACTGTACCTACCTATTCATATACCCACCTAATACTGTACCTACCTAATACTGTACCTACCTAATACTGTACCTACCTATTCATATACCTACCTAATACTATACCTAACTATTCATATACCTACCTAATACTATACCTACCTATTCATATACCTACCTAATACTATACCTACCTATTCATATACCTGCCTAATACTGTACCTGCCTATTCATATACCTGCCTAAGACTGTACCTGCCTAAGACTGTACCTGCCTAAGACTGTACCTGCCTAAGACTGTAACTGCCTAAGACTGTACCTGCCTAAGACTGTACCTGCCTAAGACTGTGCCTGTCTAAGACTGTGCCTGCCTAAGACTGTGCCTGCCTAAGACTGTGCCTAGCTAATACTGTACCTACCTAATCATATACCTACATAATACTGTACCTACCTATTCATATACCTCCCAAATACTGTACCTGCCTAATACTGTACCTACTTATTCATGTACCTACCCAATACTGTACCTACCCAATACTGTACCTACCCAATACTGTACCTACCCAATACTGTACCTACCTAATACTATAACTACCTAATCATATACCTACCTAATACTGTACCTACCTATTCATATACCTACCTAATACTGTGCCTACCTAATACTGTGCCTACCTAATACTGTGCCTACCTAATACTGTGCCTACCTAATACTGTACCTACCTAATACTGTACCTACCTATTCATATACCTACCTATTCATATACCTACATAATACTGTACCTACCTAATACTGTACCTACCTATGCATATACCTACATAATACTGTACCTACATAATACTGTACCTACCTATTCATATACCTACATAATACTGTACCTACCTAATACTGTACCTACCTATTCATATACCTACATAATACTGTACCTACATAATACTGTACCTACCTATTCATATACCTACATAATACTGTACCTACCTAATACTGTACCTACCTATTCATATACCTACATAATACTGTACCTACTTAATACTGTACCTACCTATTCATATACCTACATAATACTGTACCTACCTATTCATATACCTACCTAATACTGTACCTACCTAATACTGTACCTACCTATTCATATACCTACTTAATACTGTACCTACCTAATACTGTACCTACCTATTCATATACCTACTTAATACTGTACCTACCTAATACTGTACCTACCTATTCATATACCTACATAATACTGTACCTACCTATTCATATACCTACCTAATACTGTACCTACCTATTCATATACCTACCTAATACTGTACGTACCTATTCATATACCTACCTAATACTGTACCTACCTAATCATATACCTACTTAATACTGTACCTACCTAATAAGGTACCTACCAAATAATGTACCTACCTAATACTGTACCTACCTTTTCATATACCTACCTAATACTGTACCTACTTAATACTGTACCTACCTAATAATGTATCTACCTATTCATATACCTACATAATACTGTACCTACCTATTCATATACCTACATAATACTGTACCTACCTATTCATATACCTACCTAATACTGTACCTACCTATTCATATACCTACCTAATACTGTACCTACCTATTCATATACCTACCTAATACTGTACCTACCTATTCATATACCTACATAATACTGTACCTACTTAATACTGTACCTACCTAATAATACCTACATAATACTGTACCTACCTATTCATATACCTACCTAATACTGTACCTACCTAATACTATTCATATACCTACCTAATACTGTACCTACCTATTCATATACCTACATAATACTGTACCTACCTATTCATATACCTACCTAATACTGTACCTACCTATTCATATACCTACCTAATACTGTGCCTACCTAATACTGTACCTACCTAATACTGTACCTGCCTATTCATATACCTGCCTAATACTGTACCTGCCTATTCATATACCTGCCTAAGACTGTACCTGCCTAAGACTGTACCTGCCTAAGACTGTGCCTAAGACTGTACTAAGACTGTGCCTGCCTAAGACTGTGCCTGCCTAAGACTGTGCCTGCCTAAGACTGTGCCTGCCTAAGACTGTGCCTGCCTAAGACTGTACCTAGCTAAGACTGTACCTAGCTAATCATATACCTACCTAATACTGTACCTACCTATTCATATACCTCCCAAATACTGTACCTACCTATTCATATACCTACATAATACTGTACCTACCTAATACTGTACCTACCTATTCATATACCTACATAATACTGTACCTACCTAATACTGTACCTACCTATTCATATGCCTACATAATACTGTACCTACCTATTCATATACCTACATAATACTGTACCTACCTATTCATATACCTACATAATACTGTACCTACTTAATACTGTACCTACCTATTCATATACCTACATAATACTGTACCTACCTATTCATATACCTACATAATACTGTACCTACTTAATACTGTACCTACCTATTCATATACCTACATAATACTGTACCTACCTATTCATATACCTACATAATACTGTACCTACTAATTCATATACCTACATAATACTGTACCTACTTAATACTGTACCTACCTATTCATATACCTACATAATACTGTACCTACTTAATAATGTACCTACCTATTCATATACCTACATAATACTGTACCTACCTATTCATATACCTACCTATTCATATACCTACATAATACTGTACCTACTTAATACTGTACCTACCTATTCATATACCTACATAATACTGTACCTACCTAATACTGTACCTACCTATTCATATACCTACATAATACTGTACCAGCTAATACTGTACCTACCTATTCATATACCTACATAATACTGTACCTACCTAATACTGTACCTACCTATTCATATACCTACCTAATACTGTACCTACCTAATACTGTACCTACCTAATACTGTACCTACCTAATCATATACCTACTTAATACTGTACCCTAACTAATACTGTACCTACCTATTCATATACCTACCTAATACTGTACCTGCCTATTCATATACCTACATAATACTGTACCTACCTATTCATATACCTACATAATACTGTACCTACCTAATACTGTACCTACCTAATACTGTACCTACCTATTCATATACCTACCTAATACTGTACCTACCTATTCATATACCTACCTAATACTGTACCTACCTATTCATATACCTACCTATTCATATACCTACATAATACTGTACCTACCTAATACTGTACCTACCTATTCATATACCTACATAATACTGTACCTACCTATTCATATACCTACCTAATACTGTACCTACCTATTCATATACCTACCTAATACTGTACCTACCTATTCATATACCTACCTATTCATATACCTACCTAATACTGTACCAACCTATTCATATACCTACCCTAATACTGTACCTACCTATTCATATACCTACCTAATACTGTACCAACCTATTCATATACCTACCTAATACTGTACCTACCTAATACTGTACCTGCCTAATACTGTACCTACCTATTCATATACCTGCCTTATACTGTACCTGCCTAATACTGTACCTACCTAATACTATACCTAGCTATTCATATACCTACCTAATAATGTACCTGCCTAATACTGTACCTACCTATTCATATACCTGCCTAATACTGTACCTACCTATTCATATACCTACCTAATACTGTACCTGCCTAATACTTTACCGGCCTAATACTGTACCTACCTATTCATATACCTACCTAATACTGTACCGGCCTAATACTGTACCTACCTATTCATATACCTGCCTTATACTGTACCTGCCTAATACTGTACCTACCCAATACTGTACCTGCCTAATACTGTACCTACCTAATACTGTACCTACCTATTCATATACCTACCTATTCATATACCTACCTAATACTGAACCTACCTATTCATATACCTACCGAATACTGAACCTACCTATTCATATACCTACCGAATACTGTAACTACCTATTCATATACCTACCTAATACTGTAACTACCTATTCATATACCTACCTAATACTGTACCTACCTATTCATATACCTACCTAATACTGTACCTACCTATTCATATACCTACCTAATACTGTACCAACCTATTCATATACCTACCTAATACTGTACCAACCTATTCATATACCTACCTAATACTGTACCTACCTAATACTGTACCTACCTATTCATATACCTACCGAATACTGTACCTACCTATTCATATACCTACCGAATACTGTACCTACCTGTTCATATACCTACCTAATACTGTACCAACCTATTCATATACCTACCTAATACTGTACCTACCTATTCATATACCTACCTAATACTGTACCTACCTATTCATATACCTACATAATACTGTACCTACCTATTCATATACCTACCTAATACTGTACCTACCTATTCATATACCTACCTAATACTGTACCTACCTATTCATATACCTACATAATACTGTACCTACTTAATACTGTACCTACCTAATACTGTACCTACCTATTCATATACCTACATAATACTGTACCTACCTAATACTGTACCTACCTATTCATATACCTACATAATACTGTACCTACTTAATACTGTACCTACCTAATACTGTACCAACCTATTCATATACCTACCTAATACTGTACCTACCTATTCATATACCTACCTAATACTGTACCTACCTATTCATATACCTACATAATACTGTACCTACCTATTCATATACCTACATAATACTGTACCTACCTATTCATATACCTACCTAATACTGTACCTACCTATTCATATACCTACCTAATACTGTACCTACCTATTCATATACCTACATAATACTGTACCTACCTATTCATATACCTACATAATACTGTACCTACCTATTCATATACCTACCCAATACTGTACCTACCTAATCATATACCTACCTAATACTGTACCTACCTATTCATATACCTCCCAAATACTGTACCTGCCTAATACTGTAACTACTTATTCATGTACCTACCCAATACTGTACCTACCCAATACTGTACCTACCCAATACTGTACCTACCTAATACTATAACTACCTAATCATATACCTTCCGAATACTGTACCTACCTATTCATATACCTACCTAATACTGTACCTACCTATTCATATACCTACCTAATACTGTGCCTACCTAATACTGTACCTACCTAATACTGTACCTACCTATTCATGTACCTACCTAATACTGTACCTACCTATTCATATACCTACATAATACTGTACCTACCTAATACTGTACCTACCTATTCATATACCTACATAATACTGTACCTACCTAATACTGTACCTACCTATTCATATGCCTACATAATACTGTACCTACCTATTCATATACCTACATAATACTGTACCTACCTATTCATATACCTACATAATACTGTACCTACTTAATACTGTACCTACCTATTCATATACCTACATAATACTGTACCTACCTATTCATATACCTACATAATACTGTACCTACTAATTCATATACCTACATAATACTGTACCTACTTAATACTGTACCTACCTATTCATATACCTACATAATACTGTACCTACTTAATAATGTACCTACCTATTCATATACCTACATAATACTGTACCTACCTATTCATATACCTACCTATTCATATACCTACATAATACTGTACCTACTTAATACTGTACCTACCTATTCATATACCTACATAATACTGTACCTACCTAATACTGTACCTACCTATTCATATACCTACATAATACTGTACCAGCTAATACTGTACCTACCTATTCATATACCTACATAATACTGTACCTACCTAATACTGTACCTACCTATTCATATACCTACCTAATACTGTACCTACCTAATACTGTACCTACCTAATACTGTACCTACCTAATACTGTACCTACCTAATCATATACCTACTTAATACTGTACCCTAACTAATACTGTACCTACCTATTCATATACCTACCTAATACTGTACCTGCCTATTCATATACCTACATAATACTGTACCTACCTATTCATATACCTACATAATACTGTACCTACCTAATACTGTACCTACCTAATACTGTACCTACCTATTCATATACCTACCTAATACTGTACCTACCTATTCATATACCTACCTAATACTGTACCTACCTAATACTGTACCTACCTATTCATATACCTACATAATACTGTACCTACTTAATACTGTACCTACCTAATACTGTACCAACCTATTCATATACCTACCTAATACTGTACCTACCTATTCATATACCTACCTAATACTGTACCTACCTATTCATATACCTACATAATACTGTACCTACCTATTCATATACCTACCTAATACTGTACCTACCTATTCATATACCTACCTAATACTGTACCTACCTATTCATATACCTACATAATACTGTACCTACTTAATACTGTACCTACCTAATACTGTACCTGCCTATTCATATACCTGCCTAATACTGTACCTGCCTATTCATATACCTGCCTAAGACTGTACCTGCCTAAGACTGTACCTGCCTAAGACTGTGCCTGCCTAAGACTGTGCCTGCCTAAGACTGTGCCTGCCTAAGACTGTGCCTGCCTAAGACTGTGCCTGCCTAAGACTGTACCTAGCTAATACTGTACCTACCTATTCATGTACCGACCCAATACTGTACCTACCTAATCATATACCTACCTAATACTGTACCTACCTATTCATATACCTCCCAAATACTGTACCTGCCTAATACTGTAACTACTTATTCATGTACCTACCCAATACTGTACCTACCCAATACTGTACCTACCCAATACTGTACCTACCTAATACTATAACTACCTAATACTGTACCTGCCTAATACTGTAACTACTTATTCATGTACCTACCCAATACTGTACCTACCTACTGTACCTACCCAATACTGTACCTGCCTAATACTGTAACTACTTATTCATGTACCTACCCAATACTTTACCGGCCTAATACTGTACCTACCTATTCATATACCTACCTAATACTGTACCTGCCTAATACTGTACCTACCTATTCATATACCTGCCTTATACTGTACCTAATACTGTACCTACCTAATACTGTACCTGCCTAATACTGTACCTACCTAATACTGTACCTACCTATTCATATACCTACCTATTCATATACCTACCTAATACTGTACCTACCTATTCATATACCTACCTAATACTGTACCTACCTATTCATATACCTACCTAATACTGTAACTACCTATTCATATACCTACCTAATACTGTAACTACCTATTCATATACCTACCTAATACTGTACCTACCTATTCATATACCTACCTAATACTGTACCTACCTATTCATATACCTACCTAATACTGTACCTACCTATTCATATACCTACCGAATACTGTACCTACCTATTCATATACCTACCGAATACTGTACCTACCTGTTCATATACCTACCTAATACTGTACCAACCTATTCATATACCTACCTAATACTGTACCTACCTATTCATATACCTACCTAATACTGTACCTACCTATTCATATACCTACATAATACTGTACCTACCTATTCATATACCTACCTAATACTGTACCTACCTATTCATATACCTACCTAATACTGTACCTACCTATTCATATACCTACATAATACTGTACCTACTTAATACTGTACCTACCTATTGTACCAACCTATTCATATACCTACCTAATACTGTACCTACCTATTCATATACCTACCTAATACTGTACCTACCTATTCATATACCTACATAATACTGTACCTACCTATTCATATACCTACCTAATACTGTACCTACCTATTCATATACCTACCTAATACTGTACCTACCTATTCATATACCTACATAATACTGTACCTACTTAATACTGTACCTACCTAATACTGTACCTGCCTATTCATATACCTGCCTAATACTGTACCTGCCTATTCATATACCTGCCTAAGACTGTACCTGCCTAAGACTGTGCCTGCCTAAGACTGTGCCTGCCTAAGACTGTGCCTGCCTAAGACTGTGCCTGCCTAAGACTGTGCCTGCCTAAGACTGTGCCTGCCTAAGACTGTACCTAGCTAATACTGTACCTACCTAATCATGTACCTACCTAATACTGTACCTACCTAATCATATACCTACCTAATACTGTACCTACCTATTCATATACCTCCCAAATACTGTACCTGCCTAATACTGTAACTACTTATTCATGTACCTACCCAATACTGTACCTACCAATACTGTACCTACCCAATACTGTACCTACCTAATACTATAACTACCTAATCATATACCTTCCGAATACTGTACCTACCTATTCATATACCTACCTAATACTGTACCTACCTATTCATATACCTACCTAATACTGTGCCTACCTAATACTGTACCTACTTAATACTGTACCTACCTATTCACGTACCTACCTATTCATGTACCTACCTAATACTGTACCTGCCTAATACTGTACCCACCTATTCATATACCTACATAATACTGTACCTACCTAATACTGTACCTACCTATTCATATACCTACATAATACTGTACCTACCTAATACTGTACCTACCTAATACTGTACCTACCTATTCATATACCTACATAATACTGTACCTACCTAATACTGTACCTACCTATTCATATACCTACATAATACTGTACCTACCTAATACTGTACCTACCTATTCATATGCCTACATAATACTGTACCTACCTATTCATATACCTACATAATACTGTACCTACCTATTCATATACCTACATAATACTGTACCTACTTAATACTGTACCTACCTATTCATATACCTACATAATACTGTACCTACCTATTCATATACCTACATAATACTGTACCTACTAATTCATATACCTACATAATACTGTACCTACTTAATACTGTACCTACCTATTCATATACCTACATAATACTGTACCTACTTAATAATGTACCTACCTATTCATATACCTACATAATACTGTACCTACCTATTCATATACCTACCTATTCATATACCTACATAATACTGTACCTACCTAATACTGTACCTACCTATTCATATACCTACATAATACTGTACCAGCTAATACTGTACCTACCTATTCATATACCTACATAATACTGTACCTACCTAATACTGTACCTACCTATTCATATACCTACCTAATACTGTACCTACCTAATACTGTACCTACCTAATACTGTACCTACCTAATCATATACCTACTTAATACTGTACCCTAACTAATACTGTACCTACCTATTCATATACCTACCTAATACTGTACCTGCCTATTCATATACCTACATAATACTGTACCTACCTATTCATATACCTACATAATACTGTACCTACTAATACTGTACCTACCTAATACTGTACCAACCTATTCATATACCTAATACTGTACCAACCTATTCATATACCTACCTAATACTGTACCTACCTATTCATATACCTACCTAATACTGTACCTACCTATTCATATACCTACATAATACTGTACCTACCTATTCATATACCTACCTAATACTGTACCTACCTATTCATATACCTACCTAATACTGTACCTACCTATTCATATACCTACATAATACTGTACCTACTTAATACTGTACCTACCTAATACTGTACCTGCCTATTCATATACCTGCCTAATACTGTACCTGCCTATTCATATACCTGCCTAAGACTGTACCTGCCTAAGACTGTACCTGCCTAAGACTGTGCCTGCCTAAGACTGTGCCTGCCTAAGACTGTGCCTGCCTAAGACTGTGCCTGCCTAAGACTGTACCTAGCTAATACTGTACCTACCTATTCATGTACCGACCCAATACTGTACCTACCTAATCATATACCTACCTAATACTGTACCTACCTATTCATATACCTCCCAAATACTGTACCTGCCTAATACTGTAACTACTTATTCATGTACCTACCCAATACTGTACCTACCCAATACTGTACCTACCCAATACTGTACCTACCTAATACTATAACTACCTAATCATATACCTTCCGAATACTGTACCTACCTATTCATATACCTACCTAATACTGTACCTACCTATTCATATACCTACCTAATACTGTGCCTACCTAATACTGTACCTACTTAATACTGTACCTACCTATTCACGTACCTACCTATTCATGTACCTACCTAATACTGTACCTGCCTAATACTGTACCCACCTATTCATATACCTACATAATACTGTACCTACCTAATACTGTACCTACCTATTCATATACCTACATAATACTGTACCTACCTAATACTGTACCTACCTAATACTGTACCTACCTATTCATATACCTACCTAATACTGTACCTACCTATTCATATACCTACCTAATACTGTACCTACCTATTCATATACCTACATAATACTGTACCTACTTAATACTGTACCTACCTAATACTGTACCTGCCTATTCATATACCTGCCTAATACTGTACCTGCCTATTCATATACCTGCCTAAGACTGTACCTGCCTAAGACTGTACCTGCCTAAGACTGTGCCTGCCTAAGACTGTGCCTGCCTAAGACTGTGCCTGCCTAAGACTGTGCCTGCCTAAGACTGTGCCTGCCTAAGACTGTACCTAGCTAATACTGTACCTACCTATTCATGTACCGACCCAATACTGTACCTACCTAATCATATACCTACCTAATACTGTACCTACCTATTCATATACCTCCCAAATACTGTACCTGCCTAATACTGTAACTACTTATTCATGTACCTACCCAATACTGTACCTACCCAATACTGTACCTACCCAATACTGTACCTACCTAATACTATAACTACCTAATCATATACCTTCCGAATACTGTACCTACCTATTCATATACCTACCTAATACTGTACCTACCTATTCATATACCTACCTAATACTGTGCCTACCTAATACTGTACCTACTTAATACTGTACCTACCTATTCACGTACCTACCTATTCATGTACCTACCTAATACTGTACCTGCCTAATACTGTACCCACCTATTCATATACCTACATAATACTGTACCTACCTAATACTGTACCTACCTATTCATATACCTACATAATACTGTACCTACCTAATACTGTACCTACCTAATACTGTACCTACCTATTCATATACCTACATAATACTGTACCTACCTAATACTGTACCTACCTATTCATATACCTACATAATACTGTACCTACCTAATACTGTACCTACCTATTCATATGCCTACATAATACTGTACCTACCTATTCATATACCTACATAATACTGTACCTACCTATTCATATACCTACATAATACTGTACCTACTTAATACTGTACCTACCTATTCATATACCTACATAATACTGTACCTACCTATTCATATACCTACATAATACTGTACCTACATAATACTGTACCTACTTAATACTGTACCTACCTATTCATATACCTACATAATACTGTACCTACTTAATAATGTACCTACCTATTCATATACCTACATAATACTGTACCTACCTATTCATATACCTACCTATTCATATACCTACATAATACTGTACCTACTTAATACTGTACCTACCTATTCATATACCTACATAATACTGTACCTACCTATTCATATACCTACATAATACTGTACCAGCTAATACTGTACCTACCTATTCATATACCTACATAATACTGTACCTACCTAATACTGTACCTACCTATTCATATACCTACCTAATACTGTACCTACCTAATACTGTACCTACCTAATACTGTACCTACCTAATCATATACCTACTTAATACTGTACCCTAACTAATACTGTACCTACCTATTCATATACCTACCTAATACTGTACCTGCCTATTCATATACCTACATAATACTGTACCTGCCTATTCATATACCTACATAATACTGTACCTACCTATTCATATACCTACATAATACTGTACCTACTTAATACTGTACCTACCTAATACTGTACCAACCTATTCATATACCTACCTAATACTGTACCAACCTATTCATATACCTACCTAATACTGTACCTACCTATTCATATACCTACCTAATACTGTACCTACCTATTCATATACCTACATAATACTGTACCTACCTATTCATATACCTACCTAATACTGTACCTACCTATTCATATACCTACCTAATACTGTACCTACCTATTCATATACCTACATAATACTGTACCTACTTAATACTGTACCTACCTAATACTGTACCTGCCTATTCATATACCTGCCTAATACTGTACCTGCCTATTCATATACCTGCCTAAGACTGTACCTGCCTAAGACTGTACCTGCCTAAGACTGTGCCTGCCTAAGACTGTGCCTGCCTAAGACTGTGCCTGCCTAAGACTGTGCCTGCCTAAGACTGTGCCTGCCTAAGACTGTACCTAGCTAATACTGTACCTACCTATTCATGTACCGACCCAATACTGTACCTACCTAATCATATACCTACCTAATACTGTACCTACCTATTCATATACCTCCCAAATACTGTACCTGCCTAATACTGTAACTACTTATTCATGTACCTACCCAATACTGTACCTACCCAATACTGTACCTACCCAATACTGTACCTACCTAATACTATAACTACCTAATCATATACCTTCCGAATACTGTACCTACCTATTCATATACCTACCTAATACTGTACCTACCTATTCATATACCTACCTAATACTGTGCCTACCTAATACTGTACCTACTTAATACTGTACCTACCTATTCACGTACCTACCTATTCATGTACCTACCTAATACTGTACCTGCCTAATACTGTACCCACCTATTCATATACCTACATAATACTGTACCTACCTAATACTGTACCTACCTATTCATATACCTACATAATACTGTACCTACCTAATACTGTACCTACCTAATACTGTACCTACCTATTCATATACCTACCTAATACTGTACCTACCTATTCATATACCTACCTAATACTGTACCTACCTATTCATATACCTACATAATACTGTACCTACTTAATACTGTACCTACCTAATACTGTACCTGCCTATTCATATACCTGCCTAATACTGTACCTGCCTATTCATATACCTGCCTAAGACTGTACCTGCCTAAGACTGTACCTGCCTAAGACTGTGCCTGCCTAAGACTGTGCCTGCCTAAGACTGTACCTGCCTAAGACTGTGCCTGCCTAAGACTGTGCCTGCCTAAGACTGTACCTAGCTAATACTGTACCTACCTATTCATGTACCGACCCAATACTGTACCTACCTAATCATATACCTACCTAATACTGTACCTACCTATTCATATACCTCCCAAATACTGTACCTGCCTAATACTGTAACTACTTATTCATGTACCTACCCAATACTGTACCTACCCAATACTGTACCTACCCAATACTGTACCTACCTAATACTATAACTACCTAATCATATACCTTCCGAATACTGTACCTACCTATTCATATACCTACCTAATACTGTACCTACCTATTCATATACCTACCTAATACTGTGCCTACCTAATACTGTACCTACTTAATACTGTACCTACCTATTCACGTACCTACCTATTCATGTACCTACCTAATACTGTACCTGCCTAATACTGTACCCACCTATTCATATACCTACATAATACTGTACCTACCTAATACTGTACCTACCTATTCATATACCTACATAATACTGTACCTACCTAATACTGTACCTACCTAATACTGTACCTACCTATTCATATACCTACATAATACTGTACCTACCTAATACTGTACCTACCTATTCATATACCTACATAATACTGTACCTACCTAATACTGTACCTACCTATTCATATGCCTACATAATACTGTACTTACCTATTCATATACCTACATAATACTGTACCTACCTATTCATATACCTACATAATACTGTACCTACTTAATACTGTACCTACCTATTCATATACCTACATAATACTGTACCTACCTATTCATATACCTACATAATACTGTACCTACATAATACTGTACCTACTTAATACTGTACCTACCTATTCATATACCTACATAATACTGTACCTACTTAATAATGTACCTACCTATTCATATACCTACATAATACTGTACCTACCTATTCATATACCTACCTATTCATATACCTACATAATACTGTACCTACTTAATACTGTACCTACCTATTCATATACCTACATAATACTGTACCTACCTAATACTGTACCTACCTATTCATATACCTACATAATACTGTACCAGCTAATACTGTACCTACCTATTCATATACCTACATAATACTGTACCTACCTAATACTGTACCTACCTATTCATATACCTACCTAATACTGTACCTACCTAATACTGTACCTACCTAATACTGTACCTACCTAATCATATACCTACTTAATACTGTACCCTAACTAATACTGTACCTACCTATTCATATACCTACCTAATACTGTACCTGCCTATTCATATACCTACATAATACTGTACCTACCTATTCATATACCTACATAATACTGTACCTACTTAATACTGTACCTACCTAATACTGTACCAACCTATTCATATACCTACCTAATACTGTACCTACCTATTCATATACCTACCTAATACTGTACCTACCTATTCATATACCTACATAATACTGTACCTACCTATTCATATACCTACCTAATACTGTACCTACCTATTCATATACCTACCTAATACTGTACCTACCTATTCATATACCTACCTAATACTGTACCTACCTATTCATATACCTACATAATACTGTACCTACTTAATACTGTACCTACCTAATACTGTACCTGCCTATTCATATACCTGCCTAATACTGTACCTGCCTATTCATATACCTGCCTAAGACTGTACCTGCCTAAGACTGTACCTGCCTAAGACTGTGCCTGCCTAAGACTGTGCCTGCCTAAGACTGTGCCTGCCTAAGACTGTGCCTGCCTAAGACTGTGCCTGCCTAAGACTGTGCCTGCCTAAGACTGTACCTAGCTATTCATGTACCGACCCAATACTGTACCTACCTAATCATATACCTACCTAATACTGTACCTACCTATTCATATACCTCCCAAATACTGTACCTGACTAATACTGTAACTACTTATTCATGTACCTACCCAATACTGTACCTACCCAATACTGTACCTACCCAATACTGTACCTACCTAATACTATAACTACCTAATCATATACCTTCCGAATACTGTACCTACCTATTCATATACCTACCTAATACTGTACCTACCTATTCATATACCTACCTAATACTGTGCCTACCTAATACTGTACCTACTTAATACTGTACCTACCTATTCACGTACCTACCTATTCATGTACCTACCTAATACTGTACCTGCCTAATACTGTACCCACCTATTCATATACCTACATAATACTGTACCTACCTAATACTGTACCTACCTATTCATATACCTACATAATACTGTACCTACCTAATACTGTACCTACCTATTCATGTACCTACCTAATACTGTACCTACCTATTCATATACCTACATAATACTGTACCTACCTAATACTGTACCTACCTATTCATATACCTACATAATACTGTACCTACCTAATACTGTACCTACCTATTCATATGCCTACATAATACTGTACCTACCTATTCATATACCTACATAATACTGTACCTACCTATTCATATACCTACATAATACTGTACCTACTTAATACTGTACCTACCTATTCATATACCTACATAATACTGTACCTACCTATTCATATACCTACATAATACTGTACCTACTAATTCATATACCTACATAATACTGTACCTACTTAATACTGTACCTACCTATTCATATACCTACATAATACTGTACCTACTTAATAATGTACCTACCGATTCATATACCTACATAATACTGTACCTACCTATTCATATACCTACCTATTCATATACCTACATAATACTGTACCTACTTAATACTGTACCTACCTATTCATATACCTACATAATACTGTACCTACCTAATACTGTACCTACCTATTCATATACCTACATAATACTGTACCAGCTAATACTGTACCTACCTATTCATATACCTACATAATACTGTACCTACCTAATACTGTACCTACCTATTCATATACCTACATAATACTGTACCTACCTATTCATATACCTACATAATACTGTACCTACCTAATACTGTACCTACCTAATACTGTACCTACCTATTCATATACCTACCTAATACTGTACCTACCTATTCATATACCTACCTAATACTGTACCTACCTATTCATATACCTACCTATTCATATACCTACCTAATACTGTACCAACCTATTCATATACCTACCCTAATACTGTACCTACCTATTCATATACCTACCTAATACTGTACCAACCTATTCATATACCTACCTAATACTGTACCTACCTAATACTGTACCTGCCTAATACTGTACCTACCTATTCATATACCTGCCTTATACTGTACCTGCCTAATACTGTACCTACCTAATACTATACCTAGCTATTCATATACCTACCTAATAATGTACCTGCCTAATACTGTACCTACCTATTCATATACCTACCTAATACTGTACCTGCCTAATACTTTACCGGCCTAATACTGTACCTACCTATTCATATACCTACCTAATACTGTACCGGCCTAATACTGTACCTACCTATTCATATACTATTCATATACTATTCATATATATATGACTTAAATGTAAATGTAATATACCTGCCTTATACTGTACCTGCCTAATACTGTACCTACCTAATACTGTACCTGCCTAATACTGTATCTACCTATTCATATACCTACCTATTCATATACCTACCGAATACTGAACCTACCTATTCATATACCTACCTAATACTGTAACTACCTATTCATATACCTACCTAATACTGTACCAACCTATTCATATACCTACCTAATACTGTACCAACCTATTCATATACCTACCTAATACTGTACCAACCTATTCATATACCTACCTAATACTGTACCTACCTAATACTGTACCTGCCTAATACTGTACCTACCTAATACTGTACCTACCTATTCATATACCTACCGAATACTGTACCTACCTATTCATATACCTACCGAATACTGTACCTACCTGTTCATATACCTACCTAATACTGTACCTACCTATTCATATACCTACCGAATACTGTACCTACCTATTCATATACCTACCTAATACTGTACCAACCTATTCATATACCTACCTAATACTGCACCTGCCAAATACTGTACCTACCTAATACTGTACCTACCTAATACTGTACCTACCTATTCATGTACCTACCTAATACTGTACCTACCTATTCATATACCGCCTAATACTGTACCTGCCTTATACTGTACCTGAATAATACTGTACCTACCTAATACTGTACCTACCTATTCATATACCGCCTAATACTGTACCTACCTATTCATATACCTACCTAATACTGCACCTGCCAAATACTGTACCTAGCTAATACTGTACCTAGCTATTCATATACCTACCTAATACTGTACCTACCTATTCATATACCTGCCTAATACTGTACCTGCCTAATACTGTACCTGCCTAATACTGAACCTACCTATTCATATACCTACCCAATACTGTACCTACCCAATACTGTACCTACCTAATCATATACCTACCTAATCATATACCTACCGAATACTGTACCTACCTATTCATGTACCTACCTAATACTGTACCTACCTATTCATGTACCTACCTAATACTGTACCTACCTATTCATACCGGCCTAATACTGTACCTGCCTTATACTGTACCTGCCTAATACTCTACCTACCTAATACTGTACCTACCTATTCATATACCTAGCTAATACTGTACCTAGCTAATACTGTACCTAGCTATTCATATACCTACCTAATACTGTACCTGCCTAATACTGTACCTGCCTAATACTGAACCTACCTATTCATATACCTACCCAATACTGTACCTACCCAATACTGTACCTACCTAATCATATACCTACCTATTCATATACCTACCTATTCATATACCTACCTATTCATATACCTACCTAATACTGCACCTGCCAGATACTGTACCTCGCTAATACTGTACCTCGCTAATACTGTCCTAGCTAATACTGTATCTAGCTATTCATATACCTACCGAATACTGTACCTACCTATTCATATACCTACCTATTCATATACCTACCTAATACTGTACCTACCTATTCATATACCTACCTAATACTGTACCTACCTATTCATATACCTGCCTTATACTGTACCTGCCTAATACTGTACCTCGCTAATACTGTACCTAGCTAATACTGTCCTAGCTAATACTGTACCTACCTATTCATATACCTACCTATTCATATACCTACCTATTCATATACCTACCTAATACTGTACCTACCTATTCATATACCTGCCTTATACTGTACCTGCCTAATACTGCACCTGCCAGATACTGTACCTAGCTAATACTGTCCTAGCTAATACTGTACCTAGCTATTCATATACCTACCGAATACTGTACCTACCTATTCATATACCTACCTATTCATATACCTACCTAATACTGTCCTAGCTAATACTGTACCTACCTATTCATATACCTACCTATTCATATACCTACCTATTCATATACCTACCTATTCATATACCTACCTATTCATATACCTACCTATTCATATACCTACCTAATACTGTACCTACCTATTCATATACCTGCCTTATACTGTACCTGCCTAATACTGCACCTGCCAGATACTGTACCTAGCTAATACTGTCCTAGCTAATACTGTACCTAGCTATTCATATACCTACCGAATACTGTACCTACCTATTCATATACCTACCTATTCATATACCTACCTAATACTGCACCTGCCAGATACTGTACCTAGCTAATACTGTACCTAGCTAATACTGTACCTAGCTAATACTGTACCTGCCTAATACTGTACTTGCCTAATACTGTATCTACCTATTCATATACCTACCTAATACTGTACCAACCTATTCATATACCTGCCTAGTACTGTACCAACCTATTCATATACCTGCCTAGTACTGTACCTACCCAATACTGTACCTACCCAATACTGTACCTACCTAATCATATACCTACCTAATACTGTACCTACCTAATACTGTACCTACCTATTCATATACCAACCCAATACTGTACCTACCCAATACTGTACCTACCTAATCATATACCTACCTAATACTGTACCTACCTATTCATATACCTACCCAATACTGTACCTACCTATTCATATACCTACCCAATACAGTACCTACCTAATACTGTACCTACCTATTCATATACCTGCCTAATACTGTACTTACCTAATCCTGTACCTAGCTAATACTTTACCTAGCTAATACTGTAGCTAACTAATACTTT
>NW_025749724.1:0-22956 GCF_021184085.1 Oncorhynchus gorbuscha | reverse complement strand
TGATATGGTCCTTGACTAGTCTCTCAAAGCACTTCATGATGACGGAAGTGAGTGCTACGGGGCGGTAGTCGTTTAGCTCAGTTACCTTAGCTTTCTTGGGAAAAGCAACAATGTTTTGCATGTTTTAGTTGTGGGCCGTGTCAGTGGCACTGTATTGTCCTCAAAGCGGGCAAAAAGTTATTTAGTCTGCCTGGGAGCAAGACATCCTGGTCCGTGACTGAGCTGGTTTTCTTTTTGTAATCCGTGATTGACTGTAGACCCTGTCACATACCTCTTGTGTCTGAGCCGTTGAATTGAGTTTCTACTTTGTCTCTATACTGACGCTCGCAGTGGTGGTGGGTAGTATATGGGGCTTTGGTGACAAAATTCATGGCACTTCGAAAGACTGCATCCAGTTAGCTGAGTGTTGGAGACTATTTTGTAAATTACATCATCGAGGATCGGTAGGATGGTCAGTTTTACGAGGATATGTTTTGCAGCATGAGTGAAGGAGGCTTTGTTGTGAAATTGGATGCCAATTCTAGATTTAATTTTGGATTGGAGATGCTTAATGTGATTCTGGAAGGAGAGTTTACAGTCTAACTAGACACCTAGGTATTTGTAGTTGTCCACATATTCTAAGTCAGAACCGTCCAGAGTAGTGATGCTGGACGGGCGGGCAGGTGTGGGCAGTGATTGGTTGAAGAGCATGCATTTAGTTTTACATTTAAGAGCAGTTGGAGGCCACGGAGGGAGAGTTGTATGGCATTGAAGCTCATCTGGAGGTTAGTTAACACAGTGTCCAAAGAAGGGCCAGAAGTATACAGAATGGTGTCGTCTGCGTAGCGGGGGATCGGAGAATCACCAGCAGCAAGAGTGACATCATTGATGTATACAGAGAAAATAGTCGGCCCGAGAATTGAACCCTGTGGCACCACCATAGAGACTGCCAGAGGTACGGACAACAGGCCCTCCAATTTGACACATGGAACTCTGTCTGAGAAGTAGTTGGTGAACCAGGCGAGGCAGTCATTTGAGAAACCAAGGCTGTTTAGTCTGCCGATAAGAATGTGGTGATTTACAGTCGAAAGCCTTGGCCAGGTCGATGAATATAGCTGCACAGTATTGTCTCTTATCGATGGCGGTTATGATATCGTTTAGGACCTTGAGCGTGGCTGAGGTGCACCCATGACCAGCTCTGAAGCCAGATTGCATAGTGGAGAAGGTACGGTGGGATTCGAAATGGTCGGTGATCTGTTTGTTATATAAAATAATATAATAACTTGGCTTTCGAAGACCTTAGAAAGGCAGGGTAGGATAGATATAGGTCTGTAGCAGTTTGGGTTTAGAGTGTCTCCCCCTTTGAAGAGGGGATGATCGCGGCAGATTTCAAATTTTGGGGATCTCAGACAATATGAAGAGAGGAACAAGCTAGTAATATGGGTTGCAAAAATTGACGGATAATTTTAGAAAAGAGCGTGTCTAGGTTGTCTTGCCCGGCTGATTTGTAGGGGTCCAGGATTTTGCAGTTCTTTCAGAACATCAGCTATCTGGATTTGGGTGAAGGAGTAATGAGGGGAGGCTTAGGCTAGTTGCTGTGGGTGGTGCAGGGCTGTTGACCGGTGTAGGGTAGCCAGGTAAAAGCATGGCCAACCGTAGCAAAATTATTCTTGAAATTCTCAATTATCGCAGATTTATTGGTGGTGACAGTATTTCCTAACCTCAGTTCAGTGGACAGCTCTTATTCTCCATGGGAGCCTCGAGTGTGCTCTTATTCTCCATGGACTTTACAGTGTTTCCTAGCCTCAGTTCAGTGGACAGCTGGGAGGAGGTGCTCTTATTCTCCATGGACTTTACAGTGTTCCCTAGCCTCTCTTAGTTTACAGTGTTTCAGTGGACAGCTGGGAGGAGGTGCTCTTATTCTCCATGGACTTTACAGTGTTTCCTAACCTCAGTTCAGTGGACAGCTGGGAGGAGGTGCTCTTATTCTCCATGGACTTTACAGTGTTCCTAGCCTCAGTGCAATGGACAGCTGGGAGAGGTGCTCTTATTCTCCATGGACTTTACAGTGTCCCAGAACGTTTTGGACTTTAGTTTGTTTGTGCTATAGGATGCACATTTCTGTTTGAAAAGATAACCTTTGCTTTCCTAACTGCCTGTGTATATTGCTTCTAACTTCCCTGAAAAGTTGCATATCGCGAAGGCTTTTCTATGCTAATGCAGTACGCCACAGAGTGTTTTTTGTGCTGGTCAAGGGCAGTCAGGTCTGGAGAGAACCAAGGGCTATATCTGTTCCTGATTCTAAATTGTTTGAATGGGGCATGCTTATTTAAGATGGTGAGGAAGGCACTTTTAAAGAATATCCTGGCATCTTCTACTGACGGAATGAGGTCAATATCCTTCCAGGATACCCGGGCCAGGCTGATTAGAAAGGCCTGTTCGCTGGTGGTCGTTTGACCGCGGACCCATAACGGATGCAGGCAATGAGGCAGTGATTGCTGAGATCCTGGTTGAAGACAGCAGAGATGTACTTGGAGGGCAGGTTGGTTAGGATGATATCTCTGAGTTTGCCCGTGTTTACGTATTTGGGGTTGTACCTGGTAGGTTTATTGATAATTTGTGTGATCTTGAGGGCATCAAGCTTAGATTGTAGGATGGCTGGGGTTTTAAGCATGTTCCAGTTTAGGTCACCTAACAGCACAAGCTCTGAAGATAAATGGGGGGCGATTAATTCACAAATGGTGTCCAGAGCACAGCTGGGGGCAGAGGGTGGTCTATAGCAAGCGGCAACAGTGAGAGACTTGTTTCTGGAAAGGTGGACTGATGTTTCGTTCTTTCATCTCGAGTTGAGAGTCCATAATGCAAACAGATCTTAAGGGATAATGCCAGATTTAAGAGAAGGAACATTTACTGTATTTCAGACTGAGGAACCCATGAATCCATCATACCTCTGGAAAAGCGTAATGTAAACCCCACAGCCTTAATGTGCTACTGGGAGAGGAGATTCTCTGAAATGGATCATTGCTTCTTCATAGGCCATGAAGAGTGGGCTGGCAGTAGGATCCCTGAGCAGACTGCACACTGAAAGGTCCTGATGCCCAATAGGAACTGAATCCCTGTTGTCGGACAATGATAAGAAAAACATATAGTATTACTATCAATCCCCCCAAAACCAAAACTTAACGTTAGTTAATTTAGCTATCTAAAGGCCTAATGTCCTGCTGATAATGCCTAGCAGTAACATCTGCTGCATCTTCAGTGTGCACAGTGAGAATAACCTAGTAATCACCCTACGATATAGTCTACCTGAGCTGAAGGCTAATGTCTAACCACAACTAGTGTCTAACCACAACATGCAATTGGCATGCTGACTGCAGTGCAAATGTCCACGGGAGCTGTTGCCAGATAATTTAATGCTAATTTCTCTACCATAAGCCACCTCCGTCGTTTCAGAGAATTTCCCTGCAGTACGTCCAACCAGCCTCAAAACCGCAGACCATGTAACAACACAGAGCAGGACCTCCACACATCACCAGAGACCAGCCACCCGGACAGCTGTGGGTTTGTACAATGGAATAATTTCTGGAAGAACTGTCAGAAACCATCTAAGGGAAGCTCATCCTCATCAGGGTCTTGGACCTGAATGTAGTTTAGCATCGTAACCAACTTCATTTGGCAAATGCTCACCTTCGATGGCCACTGGCACGCTGGAGTAGTGTGCTCTTCACGGATGAATCAGTTTCAACTGTAACCTGGCAGATGACAGACAGTGGCATTGTGTGGGCGAAAGCGGCTTATTGATGTCAACGTTGTGAACAGAGATGCCCCATGGTGGTGGTGGGGTTATGGTATGGAGCAGGCATAAGCTCACGGACAAAGGAACACACTGCATTTTATTGATGGCAATTTGAACGCACAGAGATACTGTCACGAGATCCTGAGGCCCATTGTCTTGCCATTCGTCCACCGCCATCACCATGTTTCAGCATGATAATGGACAGCCACATGTTCCAAGGGATCTGTACACAATTCCCTGGAAGCTGAAAATGTCCCAGTTCTTCCATGGACTTTATACTCACCAGACTTGTCACCCTTGGAGCATGTTTGGGATGCTCTGGATCGATGTGTACCACATCATGTTCCTGTTAGCACCAATGTCCAGAAACTTCTCAGAGCCATTGAAGAGTAATGGGACAATATTCCACAGGCCACAATCAACAGCCTCACCAACTCTATGAAGGAGATGTGTCCTGCTGCATGAGGCAAATGGTGATCACACCAGATACTGACTGGTTTTCTGATCCATGACCCACTACCTTTAAAAAAAAAAAAAAAGTATCTGTATTCCCAGTCATGTGAAATCCATATATAGTGCCTAATAAATGTATTTCAATTGACTTATTTCCCTTATTTGTATTTAAACTTTAATGAACTAGGGCAAGTCAGTTAAGAAAAAATCTTATTTACAATGACAAAATGCACTCCCGGCCAAACCTTAACCTGACTAGTGACTGTCCCACTGGATGTCTGGTGAATGCCACTTGTAAGTCGCCTGGATAAGAGCGTCCTCTGTGACTCCCAATCACGGACCCTTCACGGCCGGATACAGCCTGGAATTGAACCAGGGGTCTGTTGTGGCATCTCTAGCACTGAGATGAGGTGCCTCAGGCCGCTGCATACAGCCTGGAATTGAACCAGGGTCTGTAGTGACACCTCTAGCACTGAGATGCAGTGCCTCAGACCGCTGCACTCGGGAGTCCTCCTTTATATGAACTGTAACTCAGTAAAATCTTTGAATTTGTTACATGTTGCATAGAAACTTTTGTTCATTATAGATGGTATCTTTGACCAAATCGCCATGGTGATGTGGGCCTTGCAGATGAATGTCACTCTGATATGTCAGACCTCCTCCTGATAACTATAGAGCTGCAGTGATGTAGGGAGCCTGTATGTCTGTATGCATGTCATGCTACTGGCATACTGGGTGAAGCATACCTGGGTTCAAATACTATTTGACATCATTTTAAACAGTATTCTCAAGCTGTGCTTGATCAAGTTTACCTGGCTTGATGAACCAATAGAAAAGTCCTGAAACTGTAAACCCCACCCACATCTGGCACACCAGGCAGTCTAGAGGAAATTCTCAAAGGAATATGTTGAATAGTATTTGAAAGCAAGCCTGGTGAACTAATAAACTGGACAGATGTTGAATAGTATTTGAACCCAGGCCTGGTAAACTAATAAACTGGACAGATGTTGAATAGTATTTGAACCCAGGCCTGGTAAACTAATAAACTGGACAGATGTTGAATAGTATTTGAACCCAGGCCTGGTGACCTAATAAACTGGACAGATGTTGAATAGTGTTTGAAAGCAGGCCTGGTGACCTAATAAACTGGACAGATGTTGAATAGTATTTGAACCCAGGCCTGGTAAACTAATAAACTGGACAGATGTTGAATAGTATTTGAAAGCAGGAATGGTAAACTAATAAACTAGACAGATGTTGAATAGTATTTGAACCCAGGCCTGGTGACCTAATAAACTGGACAGATGTTGAATAGTATTTGAAAGCAGGAATGGTAAACTAATAAACTAGACAGATGTTGAATAGTATTTGAACCCAGGCCTGGTGACCTAATAAACTGGACAGATGTTGAATAGTATTTGAACCCAGGCCTGGTGACCTAATAAACTGGACAGATGTTGAATAGTATTTGAACCCAGGCCTGGTGACCTAATAAACTGGACAGATGTTGAATAGTATTTGAACCCAGGCCTGGTGACCTAATAAACTGGACAGATGTTGAATAGTGTTTGAAAGCAGGCCTGGTGACCTAATAAACTGGACAGATGTTGAATAGTATTTGAACCCAGGCCTGGTGACCTAATAAACTGGACAGATGTTGAATAGTATTTGAACCCAGGCCTGGTGACCTAATAAACTGGACAGATGTTGAATAGTATTTGAACCCAGGCCTGGTGACCTAATAAACTGGACAGATGTTGAATAGTATTTGAACCCAGGCCTGGTGACCTAATAAACTGGACAGATGTTGAATAGTATTTGAACCCAGGCCTGGTGACCTAATAAACTGGACAGATGTTGAATAGTATTTGAACCCAGGCCTGGTGACCTAATAAACTGGACAGATGTTGAATAGTATTTGAACCCAGGCCTGGTGACCTAATAAACTGGACAGATGTTGAATAGTATTTGAACCCAGGCCTGGTGACCTAATAAACTGGACAGATGTTGAATAGTGTTTGAAAGCAGGCCTGGTGACCTAATAAACTGGACAGATGTTGAATAGTATTTGAACCCAGGCCTGGTGACCTAATAAACTGGACAGATGTTGAATAGTATTTGAACCCAGGCCTGGTGACCTAATAAACTGGACAGATGTTGAATAGTATTTGAACCCAGGCCTGGTGACCTAATAAACTGGACAGATGTTGAATAGTATTTGAACCCAGGCCTGGTGACCTAATAAACTGGACAGATGTTGAATAGTATTTGAACCCAGGCCTGGTGACCTAATAAACTGGACAGATGTTGAATAGTATTTGAACCCAGGCCTGGTGACCTAATAAACTGGACAGATGTTGAATAGTATTTGAACCCAGGCCTGGTGACCTAATAAACTGGACAGATGTTGAATAGTATTTGAACCCAGGCCTGGTGACCTAATAAACTGGACAGATGTTGAATAGTGTTTGAAAGCAGGAATGGTAAACTAATAAACTGGACAGATGTTGAATAGTATTTGAACCCAGGCCTGGTGACCTAATAAACTGGACAGATGTTGAATAGTATTTGAACCCAGGCCTGGTGACCTAATAAACTGGACAGATGTTGAATAGTATTTGAACCCAGGCCTGGTGACCTAATAAACTGGACAGATGTTGAATAGTGTTTGAAAGCAGGAATGGTAAACTAATAAACTGGACAGATGTTGAATAGTATTTGAACCCAGGCCTGGTGACCTAATAAACTGGACAGATGTTGAATAGTGTTTGAAAGCAGGCCTGGTGACCTAATAAACTGGACAGATGTTGAATAGTGTTTGAAAGCAGGCCTGGGGGAAAGAAGGGTGTAGTCATAATAATATCAGGTCTCTGGACCAGTCACCCAGACCAGAACCTGAGAGTTCAACTATGAATCCAGATGTTGGTGTGTGTGTGTAAATATATCTCTCTCTTTCTCTCTCTCTCTCTTCAAGGGGCTTTATTGGCATGGGAAACATGTGTTAACATTGCCAAAGCAAGTGAGGTAGATAATATACAAATGTGAAATAAACAATAAAAATAAACAGTAAACACATCTCTCTCTAAACCCCTCCCCTCCCTGTCTCCCTCCCTGTCTTCCTCCCTGTCTCCCTCCCTGTCTCCCCCCTCCACCCTCCCTCCACCCCCTCTGTCTCCCTCTATTTCCCTCCCTCCACCCCCCCTCCCTCCACCCCTCTGTCTCCCTCTTTTTTCTCTGTAGAGTGGTAGTGATCCCTGAGAACAGAGAGTGTGTCTGAATCCTTGAGGAGGACTACAAAGCTAAACCTCAAAACACTGTGAAAAACATCTTCACTCTCATTGCTTTCAATCCATCTGGTTTCATCATGGCTGGTCCCCCACCAGTTGAACAGACATTACGTCACAGTGCCCTTGTCCTCCTCCTGCTGAGTGTGAGTGGTAGCCTGGGCCAGAAGGACTGTACAGGTGTAGACTGCCTGATCTGAGTAACTGTATTGAGGAGCGGCTGGAAGCTGGGGCTTGCTGTACTACCTGCGTTCAGATTGGGTGTACCTGTGAGGGCTACCAGTACTACGACTGTGTCCATGCTGGCTTTAAGAATGGTCATGTTCCTGAGGGGCAGTCCTACTTCGTGGACTTCGGGAGTACGGAGGTTCGTGCCCGGAAGGTGGCGGACGGATTGGCTGTCACTTCATGCCCTGTCCTGACGTCCACTGTTAACTGCATCGAGGTGTCTGAGCCGGCTGACGGCTGTGTCACCTGCGACCGTATCGGCTGTGTCCATGACAACCAGAGTACGAGGCCGGACACTCCTTTCACCTTTGTTGCCTGTGAGGTCAGTTTGTTCTCTCTACCTTTACCTGTGAAGTCTGTCTGTTATCTACCTTTTACCTGTGAAGTCTGTCTGTTATCTACCTTTACCTGTGAGGTCAGTTTGTTCTCTACCTTTACCTGTGAGGTCAGTTTTGTTCTCTCTACCTTTACCTGTGAGGTCAGTTTGTTCTCTCTACCTTACCCTGTGAGGTCAGTTTGTTCTCTCTACCTTTACCTGTGAGGTCAGTTTGTTCTCTCTAACTTTACCTGTGAGGTCAGTTTGTTCTCTCTACCTTTACCTGTGAGGTCAGTTTGTTCTCTACCTTTACCTGTGAGGTCAGTTTGTTTTCTCTACCTTTACCTGTGAGGTCAGTTTGTTCTCTCTACCTTTACCTGTGAAGTCTGTCTGTTATCTACCTTTACCTGTGAAGTCTGTCTGTTATCTACCTTTACCTGTGAGGTCAGTTTGTTTTCTCTACCTTTACCTGTGAAGTCTGTCTGTTATCTACCTTTACCTGTGAGGTCAGTTTGTTCTCTCTACCTTTACCTGTGAGGTCAGTTTGTTCTCTCTACCTTTACCTGTGAAGTCTGTCTGTTATCTACCTTTACCTGTGAGGTCAGTTTGTTCTCCTTACTCTTACCTGTGAGGTCAGTTTGTTCTCTACCTTTTACCTGTGAGGTCAGTTTGTTCTCTCTACCTTTACCTGTGAGGTCAGTTTGTTCTCTACCTTTACCTGTGAGGTCAGTTTGTTCTCTACCTTTACCTGTGAAGTCTGTCTGTTATCTACCTTTACCTGAGGTCAGTTTGTTCTCTACCTTACCTGTGAGGTCAGTTTGTTCTCTCTACCTTTACCTTGTGAAGTGTCTGTTATCTACCTTACCTGTGAGGTCAGTTTGTTCCCCTCTACCTTTACCTGTGAGGCCAGCTTGTTCTCTCTACCTTTACTCTGTGAGGTCATTTGTTCTCTCTACCTTTACCTGTGAGGTCAGTTTGTCTTTCTAATTCACCTGTGAGTCAGTTTGTTCTCTCTACCTTTACCTGTGAAGTCTGTCTGTTATCTACCTTTACCTGTGAGGTCAGTTTGTTCTCTCTACCTTTACCTGTGAGGTCAGTTTGTTCTCTCTACCTTTACCTGTGAGGTCAGTTTGTTCTCTCTACCTTTACCTGTGAGGTCTGTCTGTTATCTACCTTTACCTGTGAGGTCTTTATCTGTTATCTGCCTTACCTGTAAGGTCTGTTTGTTCTCTACCTTTACCTGTGAGGTCAGTTTGTTTCTTCTACCTTTACCTGTGAAGTCTGTCTGTTATCTACCTTTACCTGTGAAGTCAGTTTGTTATCTCTACCTTTACCTGTGAGTCAGTTTGTTCTCTCTTACCTTTACCTGTGAAGTCAGTTTGTTCTCTCTACCTTTACCTGTGAGGTCAGTTTGTTATCTACCTTTTACCTGTGAGGTCAGTTTGTTCTCTCTACCTTTACCTGTGAAGTCTGTCTGTTATCTACCTTTACCTGTGAAGTCAGTTTGTTCTCTCTACCTTTACCTGTGAGGTCAGTTTGTTCTCTCTACCTTTACCTGTGAGGTCAGTTTGTTCTCTCTACCTTTACCTGTGAGGTCAGTTTGTTCTCTCTACCTTTACCTGTGAAGTCTGTCTGTTATCTACCTTTTTCTGTGAGGTCTGTCTGTTATCTACCTTTACCTGTGAAGTCAGTTTGTTCTCTCTACCTTTACCTGTGAGGTCAGTTTGTTCTCTCTACCTTTACCTGTGAGGTCAGTTTGTTATCTACCTTTACCTGTGAGGTCTGTTTTGTTCTCTACCTTTACCTGTGAGGTCAGTTTGTTCCTCTCTTACCTTTACCTGTGAGTCAGTTTATTTCTCTCTACCTTTACCTGTGAGGTCAGTTTGTTCTCTCTACCTTTACCTGTGAGGTCAGTTTGTTCTCTCTACCTTTACCTGTGAGGTCAGTTTGTTCTCTCTACCTTTACCTGTGAGGTCAGTTTGTTCTCTCTACCTTTACCTGTGAAGTCTGTCTGTTATCTACCTTTACCTGTGAGGTCAGTTTGTTCTCTCTACCTTTACCTGTGAGGTCAGTTTGTTCTCTCTACCTTTACCTGTGAGGTCAGTTTGTTCTCTCTACCTTTACCTGTGAGGTCAGTTTGTTCTCTCTACCTTTACCTGTGATGTCAGTTTGTTCTCTCTACCTTTACCTGTGAGGTCAGTTTTGTTCTCTCTACCTTTACCTGTGAAGTCTGTCTGTTATCTACCTTTACCTGTGAAGTCTGTCTGTTATCTACCTTTACCTGTGAGGTCAGTTTGTTCTCTCTACCTTTACCTGTGAAATCTGTCTGTTATCTATCTTTACCTGTGATGTCAGTTTGTTCTCTCTACCTTTACCTGTGAGGTCAGTTTGTTCTCTCTACCTTTTGCCTGTGAAGTCAGTTTGTTATCTACTACCTGTGAAGTCTGTCTGTTATCTACCTTTTACCTGTGAAGTCTGTATGTTATCTACCTTTACCTGTGAGGTCAGTTTGTTCTCTCTACCTTTTGCCTGTGAAGTCTGTCTGTTATCTACCTTTACCTGTGAGGTCAGTTTGTTCTCTCTACCTTTACCTGTGAGGGTCAGTTTGTTCTCTCTACCTTTTACCTGTGAGGTCAGTTTGTTCTCTCTACCTTTACCTGTGAGTCAGTTTGTTCTCTCTACCTTTACCTGTGAGGTCAGTTTGTTCTCTCTACCTTTACCTGTGAGGTCAGTTTGTTCTCTACCTTTACCTGTGAAGTCTGTCTGTTATCTACCTTTACCTGTGAAGTCTGTCTGTTATCTACCTTTACCTGTGAGGTCAGTTTGTTCTCTCCTGTGAAGTCCTTTATCTACTGTGAGGTCAGTTTGTTCTCTCTACCTTTACCTGTGAAGTCTGTCTGTTATCTACCTTTACCTGTGAAGTCTGTCTGTTATCTACATTTACCTGTGAGGTCAGTTTGTTCTCTCTACCTTTACCTGTGAGGTCAGTTTGTTCTCTCTATCTGTCAGTTTGTTATCTCTACCTTTTACCTGTGAAGTCTGTTGTTCTCTCTGCTGTCTGTTATCTACCTTTACCTGTGAGTCATTTGTTCTCTCTACCCATACCTGTGAGGTCAGTTTGTTCTCTCTACCTTTACCTGTGAAGTCTGTCTGTTATCTACCTTTTTTCTGTGAGGTCTGTCTGTTATCTACCTTTTTACCTGTGAGGTCAGTTTGTTCTCTACCTTTACCTGTGAAGTCTGTCTGTTATCTACCTTTACCTGTGAGGTCAGTTTGTTCTCTCTACCTTTACCTGTTCAGTTTGTTCTCTCTACCTTTACCTGTGAGGTCAGTTTGTTCTCTCTACCTTTACCTGTGAAGTCTGTCTGTTATCTACCTTTTTCTGTGAGGTCTGTCTGTTATCTACCTTTACCTGTGAGGTCAGTTTGTTCTCTCTACCTTTACCTGTGAAGTCTGTCTGTTATCTACCTTTTTCTGTGAGGTCTGTCTGTTATCTACCTTTACCTGTGAGGTCAGTTTGTTCTCTCTACCTTTACCTGTGAAGTCTGTCTTATTATCTACCTTTACCTGTGAGGTCAGTTTGTTCTCTCTACCTTTACCTGTGAGGTCAGTTTGTTCTCTCTACTTTTTACCTGTGAGGTCAGTTTGTTCTCTCTAACTTTACCTGTGAGGTCAGTTTGTTCTTCTACCTTTACCTGTGATGTCAGTTTGTTCTCTCTACCTTTACCTGTGAGGTCAGTTTGTTCTCTCTACCTTTACCTGTGAAGTCAGTTTGTTCTCTCTCTACCTTTACCTGTGAGGTCAGTTTGTTCTCTCTACCTTTACCTGTGAAGTCTGTCTGTTATCTACCTTTTTCTGTGAGGTCTGTCTGTTATCTACCTTTACCTGTGAGGTCAGTTTGTTCTCTCTACCTTTACCTGTGAGGTCTGTCTGTTATCTACCTTTACCTGTGAGGTCAGTTTGTTCTCTCTACCTTTACCTGTGAGGTCAGTTTGTTCTCTCTACCTTTTTCTGTGAGGTCTGTCTGTTATCTACCTTTACCTGTGAGGTCAGTTTGTTCTCTCTACCTTTACCTGTGAAGTCTGTCTGTTATCTACCGTTACCTGTATCCTTGTCCCTTTTACCTGTGAAGCCTGTCTGTTATCTACCTTTACCTGTGAAGCCTGTCTGTTATCTACCTTTACCTGTGAAGCCTGTCTGTTATCTACCTTTACCTGTGAAGTCTGTCTGTTATCTACCTTTACCTGTGAAGCCTGTCTGTTATCTACCTTTTACCTGTGAAGCCTGTCTGTTATCTACCTTTACCTGTGAAGCCTGTCTGTTATCTACCTTTACCTGTGAAGCCTGTCTGTTATCTACCTTTACCTGTGAAGCCTGTCTGTTATCTACCTTTACCTGTGAAGCCTGTCTGTTATCTACCTTTACCTGTGAAGCCTGTCTGTTATCTACCTTTACCTGTGAAGCCTGTCTGTTATCTACCTTACCTGTGAAGCCTGTCTGTTATCTACCTTTACCTGTGAAGCCTGTCTGTTATCTACCTTTACCTGTGAAGCCTGTCTGTTATGTCTACCTGACTGTCTACCTGACTGCTACCTGCTTCCTGTCTGCTATTCTAGGACATTGCATGTCTTTAGGTGCCATTCCAGAGATGGTGTGGTGAACTATAGTTTAGATCTGAAACCAACTTTTTTGGTCAATAGATTCTTAATGTCTTCCCAGCTAACAAAATGGGTTCTGTGAAAGTTCCCAGTCGTGCTGATGTTTATAGAATGTTTGTATAAATAATTTGCCTGATGTTGCAAGAAGAACGTTCCTAGAACACATTTAAGCTATAGGTTCCGAAAACACTGTCCAGTTGTGATGACGTTCATACAATGTTAAGTTATGTGGCAACAGGACATTCCTTAATGTTATAAGAATGCTGACAGAACAGCTGGTCTAAGTTCTTTAAAGGTATCCTGAACATTTCATTAACTTATGGGAGTTGTCTGGGGTTTTGCAAGAACATTCTCAGATATTCACACACAGAACATTCGGACAATGTTACACAATAAGTGAGTCCGTTTTTATGTGTGCCATCACAGCAGCAAGATGTGTGACTCAATTCCCACAAGAAAAGGGCAACCAATGAAAACAAACACCATTGTAAATACAACCCATATTTATGTTTATTTATTTTTCCCTTTGGTACTTTAACTATTTGCACATCTTTACAACACTGTATATAGACAATGTGACATTTGAAATGTCTTTATTATTTTGGAACTTTTTGTGAGTGTAATGTTTACAGTTATTGTTTTCCAATTGTTTACTTCACTTTTTTGTTTATCTATTTCACTTGCTTTTATTTTATTTATTTATTTTTACCTTTATTTAACCAGGCTAGTTGAGAACAAGCTCTCATTTGCAACTGGGACCTGGCCAAGATAAAAGCATAGCAGTGTGAACAGACAACACAGAGTTACACATGGAATAAACAATTAACAAGTCAATAACACAGTAGAAAAAAATGGGCAGTCTATATACAATGTGTGCAAAAGGCATGAGGAGGTAGGCGAACAATACAGTTTTGCAGATTAACACTGAGTGATAAATGATCAGGTCATGTACAGGTAGAGATATTGGTGTGCAAAAGAGGAGAAAATAAATAAATAAACAGTATAAAACAGTATAAATGAGGTAGGTGAAAATGGTAACATTTTCCTATAGGACTATGTACAGCTGCAGCGATCGGTTAGCTGCCTGATAGCTGATGTTTGAAGGTGAGGAGACAAAGTCTCCAACTTCAGCGATTTTGCAATCTGTTCCAGTCACAGGCAGCAAGAGTACTGGAACGAAGCAAGCAAATGATGTTGGCTTTAGGGATGATCAGTGAGATACACCTGCTGAGCCGTGCCACGGATGGGTGTTGCCATCGTGACCAGTGAACTGAGATAAGGCGGAGCTTTACCTAGCATGGACTTGTAGATGACCTGGAGCCAGTGGGTCTGGCGACGAATATGTAGTGAGGGCCAGCCGACTAGAGCATACAAGTCGCAGTGGTGGGTGGTATAAGGTGCTTTAGTGACAAAACGGATGGCACTGTGATAGACTGCATCCAGTTTGCTGAGTAGAGTGTTGGAAGCCATTTTGTAGATGACATCGCCGAAGTCGGGGATCGGTAGGATAGTCAGTTTAACTAGGGTAAGCTTGGCAGCGTGAGTGAAGGAGGCTTTGTTGCGGAATAGAAAGCCGACTCTTGATTTGATTTTCGATTGGAGATGTTTGATGTGGGTCTGGAAGGAGAGTTTGCAGTCTAGCCAGACACCTAGGTACTTATAGATGTCCACATATTCAAGGTCGGAACCATCCAGGGTGGTGATGCTAGTCGGGCATGCGGGTGCAGGCAGCGATCGGTTGAAAAGCATGCATTTGGTTTTACTCGCATTTAAGAGCAGTTGGAGGCCACGGAAGGAGTGCTGTATGGCATTGAAGCTCGTTTGGAGGTTAGATAGCACAGTGTCCAATGACGGGCCGAAAGTATTTAGAATGGTGTCGTCTGCGTAGAGGTGGATCAGGGAATCGCCCGCAGCAAGAGCAACATCATTGATATACACAGAGAAAAGAGTCGGCCCGAGAATTGAACCCTGTGGCACCCCCATAGAGACTGCCAGAGGACCGGACAGCATGCCCTCCGATTTGACACACTGAACTCTGTCTGCAAAGTAATTGGTGAACCAGGCAAGGCAGTCATCCGAAAAACCGAGGCTGTAGAGTCTGCCGATAAGAATATGGTGATTGACAGAGTCGAAAGCCTTGGCGAGGTCGATGAAGACTGCTGCACAGTACTGTCTTTTATCGATGGCGGTTATGATATCGTTTAGTACCTTGAGTGTGGCTGAGGTGCACCCGTGACCGGCTCGGAAACCAGATTGCACAGCGGAGAAGGTACGGTGGGATTCGAGATGGTCAGTGACCTGTTTGTTGACTTGGCTTTCGAAGACCTTAGATAGGCAGGGCAGGATGGATATAGGTCTGTAACAGTTTGGGTCCAGGGTGTCTCCCCCTTTGAAGAGGGGGATGACTGCGGCAGCTTTCCAATCCTTGGGGATCTCAGACGATATGAAAGAGAGGTTGAACAGGCTTTGCCAATGTAAACATATGTTCTCCATGACAATAATGCCTTGAGAGAGAATTACACACAGACTGCAGGAATGTCCACCGAAGCTTTTGCCAGAGAGCCGCCTCCAATTGCAGTACGTCCCACCGGCCTCACAACCGCAGACCACGTGTAGCCAGGACCTCCACATCCCGTTTCTTCACCTGCGGGATCGTCTAAGACCAGCCACCCGGACAGCTGATGAAACTGTGGCTTTGCACAACTGAAGAATTTCTGCACAAACTGCCAGAAACTGTCTCAGGGAAGCATGTTGTCCTTACCAGGGTCTTGACCTGACTGCAGTTTGGCATTGTAACGGACGTTGGATAAATGTGCTCTTCACAGATGAATCCCGGTTTCAACTGTACCAAGCATACGGCGACAGCTGTTTGCTGATGTCAATGTTAAGAGTGCCCCATGGTGGCGGACAATGAACCTAATTTCATTTTACTCATGGCAATTTGCATGCACAGAGATCGTGACGATATCCTGAGGCCCATGGTTGTGTCATTCATCCGTCGGCATCACCTCATGTTTCAGCATGATAATGCACAGACCCATGCCACAAGGATCTGTACACAATTCCTGGATGCTGAAATGTCCCAGGCTTGTATACTCACCAGACATGTCACCCATGGAGCATGTTTGGGATGCTCTGGATCGACGTGTACGACAGCGTGGTCCAGTATCCAGAAACACAGCCATTGAGGAATGGGGCAGCATTCTGCAGGCCACAATCAACAGCCTGATCAACTCTATGTGAAGGAGATGTGTCACGCTGCATGATGCAAATGGTGGTCACACCAGAAACTGACTGGTTTTCTGATCCACTCCCCTACATTTTACTTTTAATGGTATCTGTGACCAACAGATGCATATCTGTATTCCCAGTCATGTGAAATCCATAGATTAGGGCCGAATTGAATGTATCTATTTTGACTGATTTCTTCATATGAAATTGTTGCATATTGCGTTAATATTTTTGTGCAGTGCCTTCTGAATGTATTTAGACCCCTTGACTGTTTCCAAATTTTGTTACGTTACAGCCTTATTCTAAAATGTATTTAATCATCTCCCCCCTCATCAATCTACATGCAATACCCAGTAATGACAAAGCAAAAATTGTTTATTAGAATTGTAATTTGTATTTACATAAGTATTCAGACCTTTTACTCAGTAATTTGGGCATCTTTGGTAGTGATTACAGCCTGGAGTCTTCTTGGGCACACCTGTATTTGGGGAGTTTCTCCCAATTTTCTCTGCAGATCCTTTCAAGCTCTGTAACGTTGGATGGGGAACGTCGCTGTACAGATATGTTCACGTCTCTCCAGAGATGTTCGATTGGGTTCAAGTCTAGGCTCTGTCCGGGACACTCAATGACATTCAGAGACTTTCCTGTATTGTCTTGGCTGTGTGCTTAGGGTTGTTGTCCTGTTGGAAGGTGAACCTTCGCCAAAGTCTGAGGTCCTTAGAGCTCTGGTGCAAGTTTTCTTTCATCAAATAAGGCTCTGTACTTTGCTTCATTCATCTTTCCCTCGATCCTGACTAGTCTCCCAGTCACTTCCACTGAAAAACATCCCCACAGCATGATGCTACCACCACCATGCTTCACTGTAGAGAAGTTCCCAGGTTTCCTCCAGACATGATGGTTGGCATTCATGCCAAAGAGTTCAATCTTGGTTTCTTTAGACCAGAGAATCTTGTTTCTCGTGGTCTGAGAGTCTTTAGGAGCCTTTTGACAAAATCCAAGTGGGCTGTCATGTGCCTTTTACTGAGGACTGGAAAAGGGGGATACCTACAACTGAATGCCTTCAACTGAAATGTGTCTTACACATTTAACCCAATCCCACTTTTTTAAATTTAATTTATTAAATTTTTAACCTTTATTTAACTAGGCAAGTCAGTTAAGAACAAATTCTTATTTGCAATGACGGTTTAGGAACAGTGGGTTAATTGCCTTGTTCAGGGGTAGAACCACAGATTTTTACCTTGTCAGCTCAGGGATTCGATCTAGCAAACTTTCAGTTACTGGACCAATGTTCTAACCACTAGACTACCTGCCCCCCCTTCTTCCATCTGGCCACTACCATAAAGGCCTGATTGGTGGAGTGCTGCAGAGCTGGTTGTCCTTCTGCATGGTTCTTCCATCTCCACACAGGAACTCTGGAGCTCTGTCAGAGTGACCTCCTGACCAAGGCCCTTCTCCCCTGATTACTCAGTTTGACCGGGCGACCAGCTCTAGTCTTGGTGGTTCCAAACTTCCATTTATGAATGATGGAGGCCACGGTAGCTGGAGACTTACAGTGGGGAGAACAAGTATTTGATACACTGCCAATTTTGCAGGTTTTCCTACTTACAAAGCATGTAGAGGTCTGTAATTGTTATCATAGGTACACTTCAACTGTGAGAGACGGAATCTAAAACAAAAATCCAGAAAATCACATTGTATGATTTTTTAAATAATTTATTTGCATTTTATTGCATGACATATGTATTTCATACATCAGAAAAGCAGAACTTAATATTTGGTACAGAAACCTTTGTTTGCAATTACAGAGATCATAGGTTTCCTGTAGTTCTTGACCAGGTTTGCACACACTGCAGCAGGGATTTTGGCCCACTCCTCCATACAGACCTTCTCTAGATCCTTCAGGTTTCGGGGCTATCGCTGGGCAATACGGACTTTCAGCTCCCTCCAAAGATTTTCTATTGGTTTCAGGCCTGGAGACTGGCAAGGCCACTCCAGAACCTTGAGATATTTCTTACGGAGCCACTCCTTAGTTGCCCTGGTTGTGTGTTTCGGGTTGTTGTCATGCTGGAAGACCCAGCCATGACCCATCTTCAATGCTCTTACTGAGGGAAGGAGGTTGTTGGCCAAGATCTCGCAATACATGGCCCCATCCATCCTCCCCTCAATACGGTGCAGTCGTCCTGTCCCCTTTGCAGAAAAGCATCCCCAAAGAATGATGTTTCCACCTCCATGCTTCACGGTTGGGATGGTGTCTTGGGGTTGTACTCATCCTTCTTCTTCCTCCAAACATGGCGAGTGGAGTTTAGACCAACAAGCTCTATTTTTGTCTCATCAGACCAGATGACCTTCTCCCATTCCTCCTCTGGATCATCCAGATGGTCATTGGCAAACTTCAGACGGGCCTGGACATGCGCTGGCTTGAGCAGGGGGACCTTGCGTGTGCTGCAGGATTTTAATCCATGAAGGCGTAGTGTGTTACTAATGGTTTTCTTTGAGACTGTGGTCCCAGCTCTCTGCAGGTCGTTGACCAAGTCCTGCCGTGTAGTTCTGGGGCTGATCCCTCACCTTCCTCATGATCATTGATGCCCCACGAGGTGAGATCTGCATGAAGCCCTGTGACCGAGGGGGTGATTGACCGTCATCTTGAAGTTCTTCCATTTTCTAAAAATTGCACCAACAGTTGTTGCCTTCTCACCAAGCTGCTTGCTCTATTGTCCTGTAGCCCATCCCAGCCTTGTGCAGGTCTAATTTTATCCCCTGATGTCCTTACACAGCTCTCTGTTCTTGGCCATTGTGAGAGGTTGGAGTCTGTTTGATTGAGTGGGTGGTGTCTTTTATACAGGTAACAAGTTCAAACAGGTGCAGTTAATAAAGGTAATGAGTGGAGAACAGGAGGGCTTAAAGAAAAACTAACAGGTCTGGAGAGCTGGAATTCTTACTGGTTGGTAGGTGATCAAATACTTATGTCATGCAATAAAATGCAATTAATTACTTAAAAATCATACAATGTGATTTTCTGGATTTTTGTTTTTAGATTCCGTCTCTCACAGTTGAAGTGTACCTATGATACAAATTACAGACCCTACAGACCTCACATGTAGGAACACTGCCGATTTTGCAGGTTATCAAATACTTGTTCTCCCCACTGTATATCTCCCTCACTAACTTTAAGCACCTTTTCATAGCCCATTGCACCTGTACATAGCCCATCTGTAAGCCAGTTACCATCCCCATATTGTAATTAATTTGTTTGTACCTTTGCACCCCAGTATCTCTACTTGCACATTCATCTTCTGCATCTATCACTCCAGTGTTTAATTGCTAAATTGTAATTATTTATGGCCTATTTATTGCCTTTCCTCCCTTACTCCATTTGCACAAACTGTATATAGACTTTTCTATTGTATTATTGACTGTACGTTTGTTTATTCCATGTGTAACTCTGTGTTGTTTGTGTCACACTGCTTTGCTTTATCTTGGCCAGGTCGCAGTTGTAAAATGAGAACTTTTCTCAACTAGCCTACCTGGTTAAATAAAGGTGTTCTCAAACTAGCCTTACCTGGTTAAATAAAGGTGTTCTCAACTAGCCTACCTGGTTAAATAAAGGTGTTCTCAACTGCCTACCTAAGTTAAATAAAGGTGTTCTCAACTAGCCTACTTGCTTAATTAAAGGTAATAAAGGTAAAAATAAAAAATAAAAACAGTGTTCTTGGACCTTCAATGCTGTAGACATGTTTTGGTACCTGTGGGACTGTGGGACCATACATAGACAGGTGTGTGCCTTGCCAAAATCATGTCCAATCAATTGAATTTACCACAGGTGGACTCCAATCACATTTTGAAACCTCAAGGAAATTGTGGAACATTATATAACTATAAATATCCACCATCTTCTTGCCACATGCCAGGCTGCTCCCATTACTTAATTGAAATGTTCTGGGGACCTTTTTAATGAATTAAGACCAGGTGTTCTGCCAACATTCTTACTACATTAAGGGGACGTCCTGTGTAACAAACTTAAACATCATATGAATGTCATCACAAGGTTCTAATGATGTTTCACCAGGTGTTCTAGTAATGTTGTAACATCTAATGTTTTAACAAGGTTCTAACGATGTTTCACCAGGTGTTCTAGTAATGTTGTAACATCTAATGTTTTAACAAGTGGGTTCGATCCCCGGGACCACCCATACATAGAATGTATGCACACATGACTGTAAGTCGCTTTGGATAAAAGCGTCTGCTAAATAGCATATATTATTATTATTATTATAACAAGGTTCTAATGATGTTTCACCAGGTGTTCTAGTAATGTTGTAACATCTAATGTTTTAACAAGGTTCTAATGATGTTTCACCAGGTGTTCTAGTAATGTTGTAACATCTAATGTAGTAACAAGGTTCTAACGATGTTTCACCAGGTGTTCTAGTAATGTTGTAACAAGGTTCTAACGATGCTCCCTCCAGGCGTGCCACTGTCCGTCCGACGGAGGTCAGCTGATGTGCTACCCTGTCCCAGGCTGTAATCCCAGCAACCCCAGTGACCCCCACAAACCTATGCTGGCCACCATACAGGAGGGTCACCCTACATATCCCCTATCCATCCCTACCTCACACAGGACAAACTGAGAGAGACGGAGAGAGATGCTAAACCCCCTTTAACACACAGCCTATAGGATTACCCCCTACAACCGTCCTCCATACCCTTTCAACGGGCCACAACTACCACCATCCAACAGCCCACACCTCCCCCGTTCCCGATCGATGCCCCTATTCCCTCGGACCACCTGCCCCTGTTCAAACCAGACCACATGACTGAGGATGGGGACTATGACTACCCTACTACAGACGCATCAGAACCACCTGTGAATGACCTGGCCTACCCTACACCGTCCTCCTCTGTCATCTCTGTCTCCTACCCTGGGACAGGGGCTACACAGCCGCGCCACGACAGGGGTAATAGTAAGAGCTACGATAAGCCTTATGATTGGGCTGATAACGGCTATGGTAACAAGGAATATGATAGTAGAGATAGGCAGGAGCTGAGGGAGATCTATGGAGTCCATGAGCCAACCACAGACACTATGGTTACAGACAGAGTAGGACTGAGAGACAGGCTAGGGCAGACAGACAGATCTACAGAGACAGACAGATCTCAGCATATAGGTAGGGTGAAGCTGACAGACAAGCTAAAGAAAACAGACAGGTTGATGACATTTGGACTTTACAAGGCCACCACAGATGGGTTCGGAGAGACAGGCAGCCCAGTTACTGACAGCCCAGTGACAGGAGAACAGACCACTTCTAGCCAGCTTGAAGACACCACAGTAGAGACCACCTCCCGCAGTACCAGCTCCAGCCACCAGGACACCACCTCGAACTGGAACAGACTCTCAGAGAGCCAGATTTACCCTCACTCTCAAAGGGCCAGTGCTGGGGACGCACTGGAGATCTGGGATAGAGGGATGGAGGAGGAGCAGGAGGAAGAGGAGGAGAGAGTAGATTCATTGAAGAATACCACAGGACCTGGGTGGAGAGACGTGTCTTATGATGGAGATTTGGATAAACAGAGGAGGAGAGGAGGAGAGGAGGAGAGAGAGAAGAATACCCCTAGCAACCATGTGAAGGATGCAGGTGTCAGAGAACCTGGAAGTCACCAGGACAACACTTCAGTAGAACACAGTACTACATCCCCCAGAAGGAATCGGGACCACATCACCCACAGGAAGCCTCACCAACACACCCTGACCCAGAAGCCTACGCCTCACAATACTACCTCTAGGGAGTATGAGGTCGTCACAGACAGAACTACGTCTCCCAGACTGCTTGACCACAACACAGATAGAACTACATTTCCCAGATTGCCTGACCACCACACCTTGACCAGGAAGCCTGACCACTACACAACCCCCAAGGAGTATGAGGTCCACACAGACAGACCTATATATCCCAGACTGCCTGACCACCACACAGTCAAAACTTCAACTCCAAGAGAGCTTGATGTCAACACTGACAGAACTACAATCCCAAGACAAGCTGAGCACCACAGCCTCAACAGACAGCCTGATCACCATACCCTGACCAGGAAGCCTGACCCCTATGCAGTCAGAACTACAACTCCCAGAGAGCTGAACCACCACACAACCCACAGACAGCCTGATCACCATACCCTGACCAGGAAGCCTGACCCCTATGCAGTCAGAACTACAACTCCCAGAGTGCTGAACCACCACACAACCCACAGACAGCCTGATCACTATACCCTGACCAGACACCCTGATCCCCATCACCCAGCTCCCAAGGACCCAGAGCAGCAACATACTCCTCCCAGGGTGAGATTCAGCCCAACCAGCCAGCCTTCTCTCAGGGTATCAGCTGATCTAGGTCACCACGGAAGTGAGCCTCTCCATAAGCAGTCCCAGACACTATTCAACCTGCAGAACAATGATGCGGAGGAGCATGAGAAGGAGGAGGAGGAGAGGGGATATGTTCCAGTCTTTCTCCCAAAAACTCAGGAGGGTGAGTAAAACACTTGACTGAACCTGGACGTTCTTGACTGAACCTGGACGTTCTTTATTGTTTAGTATCTGGAAGCTGAGTGGGTTGAAAGCGCCATAGTTTTAAAGTTAGATGAGTGGCCAGGTTCATCATGTGGACAAAGATCCAGGTGTTTCTGTTGAGGCAGCTGTGTGTCTGGTCCAGGTGTTTCTGTTGAGGCAGCTGTGTGTCTGGTCCAGGTGTTTCTGTTGAGGCATCTGTGTGTCTGGTCCAGGTGTTTCTGTTGAGGCAGCTGTGTGTCTGGTCCAGGTGTGTCTGTTGTCTGCTCTGTGTGTCTGGTCCAGGTGTTTCTGTTGAGGCAGCTGTGTGTCTGGTCCAGGTGTTTCTGTTGAGGCAGCTGTGTGTCTGGTCCAGGTGTGTCTGTTGAGGCAGCTGTGTGTCTGGTCCAGGTGTTTCTGTTGAGGCAGCTGTGTGTCTGGTCCAGGTGTTTCTGTTGTCTGCTCTGTGTGTCTGG
>NW_025749723.1:0-22961 GCF_021184085.1 Oncorhynchus gorbuscha | reverse complement strand
CCCCATGTAGAAAACCCTGGGCAGACGGGACTCTAGTGACGACTGGGAGATCTCAGAAGGTCAGATCACCCTGGGTCAGAGGATAGGCTCTGTTGTAAAGCAGGGAAGTAAAACCATCTGTGTGTGCCCCCCCCCATGTAGAAAACCCTGGGCAGACGGGACTCTAGTGACGACTGGGAGATCTCAGAAGGTCAGATCACCCTGGGTCAGAGGATAGGCTCTGTTGTAAAGCAGGAAGTAAAACCATCTGTGTGTGCCCCCCCCCCCCATGTAGAAAACCCTGGGCAGACGGGACTCTAGTGACGACTGGGAGATCTCAGAAGGTCAGATCACCCTGGGTCAGAGGATAGGCTCTGTTGTAAAGCAGGAAGTAAAACCATCTGTGTGTGCCCCCCCTCCCCCCATGTAGAAAACCCTGGGCAGACGGGACTCTAGTGACGACTGGGAGATCTCAGAAGGTCAGATCACCCTGGGTCAGAGGATAGGCTCTGGATCCTTTGGGACCGTCTTCAAGGGCAAGTGGCACGGCGACGTGGCGGTGAAGATGTTGAACGTGACAGCTCCCACACCACAGCAGCTACAGGCCTTTAAGAACGAGGTGGGAGTCCTCCGGTAAGACACGGGTTTTTAACGGTAAAGTCATGGTAATGAAAAGCTTGGCATGTACACAGTGGTGGAAATAGTAGTTTTACTGCGTTGACGTTGAGGTGATTAACTGCTACCTTCCAGGTCTTAGGTGTGTTGGGATATACAGTATAACCGACAAGTATAGTGTAAACAGGGCTTCTGTTTTTGTCATGAAATAGCAGGGCTTCTGTTTTTGTCATGAAATAGCAGGGCTTCTGTTTTGTCATGAAATAGCAGGGCTTCTGTTTTGTCATGAAATAGCAGGGCTTCTGTTTTGTCATGAAATAGCAGGGCTTCTCTGTTTTGTCACGAAATAGCAGGGCTTCTGTTTTTGTCATGAAATAGCAGGGCTTCTGTTTTGTCATGAAATAGCAGGGCTTCTCTGTTTTGTCATGAAATAACATGGCTTCAGTTTTGTCATGAAATAGCAGGGCTTCTGTGTTTTGTCATGAAATAGCAGGGCTTCTGTGTTTTGTCATGAAATAGCAGGGCTTCTGTGTTTTGTCATGAAATAGCAGGGCTTCTGTGTTTTGTCATGAAACAACAGGGCTTTTGTCATGAAATAGCAGGGCTTCTGTTTTGTCATGAAATAGCAGGGCTTCTGTTTTGTCATGAAATAGCAGGGCTTCTGTTTTGTCATGAAATAGCATGCTGGATGGATAACTAAAAGCTCCTCCTCAGTGGTTTCCTCTCCCTGCTTCCTAACAGGAAGACTCGTCACGTCAACATCCTGCTGTTCATGGGTTACACCACCAAGCCTCAGCTGGCCATCGTGACCCAGTGGTGTGAGGGCTCCTCCCTCTACCACCATCTACACATCATAGAGACCAAGTTTGAGATGATCAAGCTCATAGATATCGCCCGGCAGACCGCGCAGGGCATGGAGTGAGTTAGTCCACGACACACTGGATGTACCCCGACTAGCACCCTGTTCCCAGAGCTAGTCCCAGACATAGGGAATAGGCTGCTACTTGGGATGCATCCCCTGGTTCACGCCCTCGTCCCCTACGCTGACTCTCCTGGTCCCCTACGCTGACTCTCCTGGTCCCCTACGCTGACTCTCCTGGTCCCCTACGCTGACTCTCCTGGTCCCCTACGCTGACTCTCCTGGTCCCCTACGCTGACTCTCCTGGTCCCCTACGCTGACTCTCCTCTTCCCCTACGCTGACTCTCCTCGTCCCCTACGCTGACTCTCCTCGTCCCCTACGCTGACTCTCCTCGTCCCCTACGCTGACTCTCCTCGTCCCCTACGCTGACTCTCCTCGTCCCCTACGCTGACTCTCCTGGTTCACACTCTCGTTCCCTACGCTGACTCTCCTGGTTGACGCCCTCGTCCCCTACGCTGACTCTCCTGGTTGACGCCCTCGTCCCCTACGCTGACTCTCCTGGTTCACGCCCTCGTCCCCTACGCTGACTCTCCTGGTTCACGCCCTCGTCCCCTACGCTGACTCTCCTGGTTCACGCCCTCGTCCCCTACGCTGACTCCCCTCGTCCCCTACGCTGACTCCCTCGTCCCCTACGCTGACTCCCCTCGTCCCCTACGCTGACTCTCCTCGTCCCCTACGCTGACTCTCCTGGTCCCCTACGATGACTCTCCTCGTCCCCTACGCTGACTCCCCTCGTCCCCTACGATGACTCTCCTCGTTCCCTACGATGACTCTCCTCGTCCCCTACGCTGACTCTCCTCGTCCCCTACGCTGACTCTCCTGGTCCCCTACGATGACTCTCCTCGTCCCCTACGATGACTCTCCTCGTCCCCTACGATGACTCTCCTCGTCCCCTACGCTGACTCTCCTCGTCCCCTACGCTGACTCTCCTCGTCCCCTACGCTGACTCTCCTGGTCCCCTATGCTGACTCTCCTGGTTCACGCCCTCGTCCCCACGCTGACTCTCCTGGTTCACGCCTCGTCCCCACGCTGGACTCTCCTGGTCCCCTCACGCTGACTCTCCTGGTCCCCTACACTGACTCTCCTGGTCCCCTACGCTGACTCCCCTCGTCCCCTACGATGACTCTCCTCGTCCCCTACGCTGACTCTCCTCGTCCCTACGCTGACTCTCCTCGTCCCCTACGCTGACTCTCCTCGTCCCCTACGCTGATTCTCCTCGTCCCCTACGCTGATTCTCCTCGTCCCCTACGCTGACTCTCCTCGTCCCCTACGCTGACTCTCCTCGTCCCCTACGCTGACTCTCCGCGTCCCCTACGCTGACTCTCCGCGTCCCCTACGCTGACTCTCCTCGTCCCCTACGCTGACTCTCCTCGTCCCCTACGCTGACTCTCCTCGTCCCCTACGCTGACTCTCCTCGTCCCCTACGCTGACTCTCCTCGTCCCCTACGCTGACTCTCCTGGTCCCCTACGCCGACTCTCCTCGTCCCCTACGCTGACTCTCCTCGTCCCCTACCCTGACTCTCCTCGTCCCCTACGCTGACTCTCCTGGTCCCCTACGCCGACTCTCCTCGTCCCCTACGCCGACTCTCCTCGTCCCCTACCCTGACTCTCCTCGTCCCCTACGCTGACTCTCCTGGTCCCCTACGCTGACTCTCCTCGTCCCCTACGCTGACTCTCCTGGTCCCCTACGCTGACTCTCCTCGTCCCCTACCCTGACTCTCCTCGTCCCCTACGCTTACTCTCCTGGTTCACACCCTCGTCCCCTACGCTGACTCTCCTCGTCCCCTACACTGACTCTCCTCGTCCCCTACGCTGACTCTCCTCGTCCCCTACGCTAACTCTTCTCTTCCCCTACACTGACTCTCCTCGTCCCCTACGCTGATTCTCCTGGTCCCCTACGCTGACTCTCCTCGTCCCCTAACACTCACAGACTGGTACAGTGGAGGTTAGGAGAGTCTTAACACTCACAGACTGGTACAGTGGAGGTCAGGAGACTGTAAATATGTCTAGTGTTTATTGATTACTAACTAACCTGTGCTGTTGTGGTTTTCCTCCCTAGTTACCTGCACGCCAAATCCATCATCCACAGAGACCTGAAGAGCAACAGTATCCTCTCTGACCTTTCACCTTTTTTCCAACAAGCACCTTTCACAGTCTGTCTGACCTTTGACCCATTCTATAAGGAAGGCAGTCATAATCACCCCTCTCCGCTGTGTCGCCTAATCAACATGTCATCGATAGGACATCGTCTTTGTGTTCAGATCTGTTTTTTACAAGGTAGTCATTTAGCAGGACGCTGTTATTCAGAGGGATATACAGTTAGAGCCTCCATCTTCAGGTGGACTAGGTGAGACGGAGACGAGTGTTGGTGCAGACGGAGTTCCCCCTCTCCCCAGACGGAGCTCCCCCTCTCCCCAGACGGAGCTCCCCCTCTCCCCAGACGGAGCTCCCCTCTCCCCAGACCCAGGCTCCTCTCCCCAGACTGAGTTCCCCTCTCCCCAGACTGAGTTCCCCTCTCCCCAGACGGAGTTCCCCTCTCTGACGGAGCTCCTTCTCTGAGACGGGTTCCCCTTCTCCTCCCCATACGGGTTCCCCCTCTCCCAGACGGAGCTCCCCTCTCCCCCAGACGAGTTCCCCTCTCCCCAGACGGGTTCCCCCTCTCCCCAGACTGATTTCCCCCTCTCCCCAGACCGAGTTCCCCTCTCCCCAGGCAGAGTTCCCCCTCTCCCCAGGCGGAGCTCCCCCTCTCCCCAGACGGAGCTCCCCTCTCCCCCGAGCCAGCTCCCCCTCTCCCCAGACGGAGCTCCCCCTCTCCCCAGACGGAGCTCCCCTTCTACTCCCCAGACGGAGCTCCCCTTCTCCTCCCAGGCAGAACTCCCTTCTCCTCCCCAGGCGGGCTCCTTCTCCTCCCCAGGCGGAGCTCCCCCTCTCCCCAGACGGAGCTCCTTCTCCCCTCCCAGACGGAGCTCCCCTCTCCCCAGACGGAGCTACCCCAGCAGTCCCTTAGCTTTCAGGTTCCTTAACCCCTCCTCCCAGACATCTTCCTACGAGGACCTGACCGTGAAGATAGGAGACTTCGGCCTTGCCACAGTGAAGTCCCGTTGGAGGCGCTCCCACCAGTTTGAACAGCTCTCTGGCTCCATCCTGTGGATGGTGAGTGATACTGCAGGGATTAAAGAGGAGAACCTGAATAGACTAACCAACCAGCAAAGAGAAATTCAATCTACATTATTCTACATTATTAGAATCAATCTACATTATTAGAATTCAATCTATATTATTAGAATGTAATCTACATTATTAGAATTCAATCTACATTATTAGAATTCAATCTACATTATTAGAATTCAATCTACATTATTAAATTCAATCTACATTATTAAATTCAGAAATCTACATTTATTAGAATTTAATCTACATTATTAGAATTCAATCTACATTATTCTACATTATTAGAATGTAATCTACATTATTAGAATTCAATCTACATTATTCTACATTATTAGAATTCAATCTACATTATTAGAATTTAATCTACATTATTAGAATCCAATCTACATTATTAGAATGTAATCTACATTATTAGAATGTAATCTGAAGAGGGGATACCTAGTCAGCTGTCTAACTGAAGTGTTTCTTCCTCATTTAACCCTCTGAATCAGAGAGGTGTGGGGGGGCTGCCTTAGTCAACATCCACGTCTTCAGCGCCTGGGGAACAGTGGGTTAACTGCCTTGTTCAGGGGAACAGTGGGTTAACTGCCTTGTTCAGGGGAACAGTGGGTTAACTCCCTTGTTCAGGGGAACAGTGGGTTAACTCCCTTGTTCAGGGGAACAGTGGGTTAACTGCCTTGTCCAGGAACAGTGGGTTAACTGCCTTGTCAGGAACAGTGGGTTAACTGCCTTGCTCAGGGCCTGGGGAACAGTGGGTTAACTGCCTTGCTCAGGGCCTGGGGAACAGTGGGTTAACTGCCTTGCTCAGGGCCTGGGGAACAGTGGGTTAACTGCCTTGCTCAGGGCCTGGGGAACAGTGGGTTAACTGCCTTGCTCAGGGCCTGGGGAACAGTGGGTTAACTGCCTTGCTCAGGGTCTGGGGAACAGTGGGTTAACTGCCTTGCTCAGCGGCAGAACGTCAGATTTCTTTACCTTGTCAGCTCGGGGATTCGATCCAGCAACCTTCCGGTAACTGGCCCAACGCTCCAACCACATTAATCTCGTTGCTGTGTAATCTACATTATCAGAATGTGTAATCTACATTATCAGAATGTAATCTACATTATCAGAATGTAATCTACATTGTCAGAATGTGTAATCTACATTATCAGAATGTGTAATCTACATTATCAGAATGTAATCTACATTGTCAGAATGTGTAATCTACATTGTCAGAATGTGTAATCTACATTGTCAGAATGTGTAATCTACATTGTCAGAATGTAATCTACGTTGTCAGAATGTAATCTATGTTATCAGAATGTAATCTACGTTATCAGAATGTAATCTACGTTATCAGAATGTGTAATCTACATTATCAGAATGTAATCTACATTGTCAGAATGTGTAATCTACATTATCAGAATGTGTAATCTACATTATCAGAATGTAATCTACATTGTCAGAATGTGTAATCTATATTGTCAGAATGTGTAATCTACATTGTCAGAATGTGTAATCTACATTGTCAGAATGTAATCTACGTTGTCAGAATGTAATCTATGTTATCAGAATGTAATCTACGTTATCAGAATGTAATCTACGTTATCAGAATGTAATCTACGTTATCAGAATGTAATCTACGTTGTCAGAATGTAATCTACATTGTCAGAATGTAATCTACGTTATCAGAATGTAATCTACGTTATCAGAATGTAATCTACGTTATCAGAATGTAATCTACGTTATCAGAATGTAATCTATCAGAATGTAATCTACATTGTCAGAATGTGTAATCTACATTATCAGAATGTGTAATCTACATTGTCAGAATGTAATCTACGTTGTCAGAATGTAATCTATGTTATCAGAATGTAATCTACGTTATCAGAATGTAATCTACGTTATCAGAATGTAATCTACATTGTCAGAATGTAATCTACATTGTCAGAATGTAATCTACGTTATCAGAATGTGTAATCTACATTATCAGAATGTAATCTACATTGTCAGAATGTGTAATCTACATTATCAGAATGTGTAATCTACATTATCAGAATGTAATCTACATTGTCAGAATGTGTAATCTATATTGTCAGAATGTGTAATCTACATTGTCAGAATGTGTAATCTACATTGTCAGAATGTAATCTACGTTGTCAGAATGTAATCTATGTTATCAGAATGTAATCTACGTTATCAGAATGTAATCTACGTTGTCAGAATGTAATCTACATTGTCAGAATGTAATCTACGTTATCAGAATGTAATCTACGTTATCAGAATGTAATCTACGTTATCAGAATGTAATCTACGTTATCAGAATGTAATCTACGTTATCAGAATGTGTAATCTACATTGTCAGAATGTAATCTACATTATCAGAATGTGTAATCTACATTGTCAGAATGTAATCTACGTTGTCAGAATGTAATCTATGTTATCAGAATGTAATCTACGTTATCAGAATGTAATCTACGTTATCAGAATGTAATCTACATTGTCAGAATGTAATCTACATTGTCAGAATGTAATCTACGTTATCAGAATGTAATCTACGTTATCAGAATGTAATCTACGTTATCAGAATGTAATCTACGTTATCAGAATGTAATCTACGTTGTCAGAGCTGCTCTGAAAGGATCAGATATCTTGGTTGGTTTTTAGGAAACACGGTCAATAAATGCATCAGTCTAAATGTGACATGAGCTCGGGACGCAATTAGTCTTTCCTCAATTCCTTACCCTCCTCTCTTCTGGCCTCCATCTCAAAGCTCATTGGTGGAGAGGGTCTGGGGGGTACCTCAAATCTTCTCCTCCAGTGCGGTTTGAGGAGGAGGCGAGGACGGAAGGCGCAAGGGACGATACTTTTGAGACCCAGTGTACAGGGTGAAAGGTCAATTCCAATCAATTCAGGAAGTAAACCCAAAAATTATAATTCCTCCATTTGAAGAGAATTGTAATTGACAGTGTACTTCTTGACTTGACTGTAATTGAGCCCGACCCTGCCCAATGTGGCTGTATATCTTGGTAAACTGTGTGACTCTGCTGTCCCTCCCGTCTGCCTGTAGGCCCCAGAGGTCATCCGTCTGCAGGATAAGAACCCGTACAGCTTCCAGTCCGACGTCTACGCCTTCGGGATAGTTCTCTACGAGTTGATGTCTGGGGCCTTGCCCTACTCCAACATCAATAACAGAGACCAGGTAAATATCTCTCCTGTTTTACATACATTTATAATGTTCTCTACGAGTTGATGTCTGGGGCCTTGCCCTACTCCAACATCAATAACAGAGACCAGGTAAATATCTCTCCTGTTTTACATACATTTATAATGTTCTCTACGAGTTGATGTCTGGGGTCCTGTCCTACCTGAGCACGGTCTCCTACCCCTGACCTCTGACCCTGTACCTCTCTCCTCTAGATAATCTTCATGGTGGGTCGGGTATACCTGTTTCCTGACCTCTAACCCTCCACCTCTCCCCTCTAGATAATCTGCATGGTGGGTCGGGGCTACCTGTCTCCTGAGCTCTGACCTCTAACCCTCCACCTCTCCCCTCTAGATAATCTTCATGGTGGGTCGGGCTCCTGACCTCTGACCTCTAACCTCCACCTCTCCTCTAGGTAATCTTCATGGTGAGTCGTGGATACCTGTCTCCTGACCTCTGACCTCTACCTCTCTCCTGACCTCTGACCTCTACCTCTCTCCTCTAGATAATCTGCATGGTGGGTCGGGGGTACCTGTCTCCTGACCTCTACCTCTCTCCTCTAGATAATCTGCATGGTGGGTCGGGGCTACCTGTCTCCTGAGCTCTGACCTCTAACCCTCCACCTCTCCCCTCTAGATAATCTTCATGGTGGGTGGGGCTCCTGACCTCCTGACCTCCTAACCCTCCACCTCTCTCCTCTAGGTAATCTTCATGGTGAGTCGTGGATACCTGTCTCCTGACCTCTGACCTCTACCTCTCTCCTGACCTCTGACCTCTACCTCTCTCCTCTAGATAATCTGCATGGTGGGTCAGGGGTACCTGTCTCCTGACCTCTACCTCTCTCCTCTAGATAATCTGCATGGTGGGTCGGGGCTACCTGTCTCCTGACCTCTAACCTCTACCTCTCTCCTCTAGATAATCTTCATGGTGGGTCGGGGATACCTGTCTCCTGACCTCTGACCTCTAATCCTCCACCTCTCCCCTCTAGATAATCTTCATGGTGGGTCGGGGCTACCTGTCTCCTGACCTCTAACCTCTACCTCTCTCCTCTAGATAATCTGCATGGTGGGTCAGGAATACCTATCTCCTGACCGCTGACCTCTAACCCTCCACCTCTCCTCTAGATAATCTGCATGGTGGGTCAGGAATACCTATCTCCTGACCTCTGACCTGTAACCCTCTACCTCTCCCCTCTAGATAATCTTCATGGTGGGTCGGGGATACCTGTCTCCTGACCTCTGACCCTCCACCTCTCTCCTCTAGATAATCTTCATGGTGGGTCGGGGATACCTGTCTCCTGACCTCTGACCCTCTACCTCTCCCCTCTAGATAATCTTCATGGTGGGTCGGGGATACCTGTCTCCTGACCTCTGACCTCTAACCCTCCACCTCTCTCTCTAGATAATCTTCATGGTGGGTCGGGGATACCTGTCTCCTGACCTCTGACCCTCTACCTCTCTCCTCTAGATAATCTTCATGGTGGGTCGGGATACCTGTCTCCTGACCTCTGACCCTCTACCTCTCTCTCTAGATAATCTTCATGGTGGGTCGGGATACCTGTCTCCTGACCTCTGACCCTCTACCTCTCCCCTCTAGATAATCTTCATGGTGGGTCGGGATACCTGTCTCCTGACCTCTGACCCTCTACCTCTCTCCTCTAGATAATCTTCATGGTGGGTCGGGATACCTGTCTCCTGACCTCTGACCCTCTACCTCTCTCCTCTAGATAATCTTCATGGTGGGTCGGGGATACCTGTCTCCTGACCTCTGACCCTCTACCTCTCTCTCTCTAGATAATCTTCATGGTGGGTCGGGGATGTCTCCTGACCTCTGACCCTCTACCTCTCTCCTCTAGATAATCTTCATGGTGGGTCGGGATACCTGTCTCCTGACCTCTGACCCTCTACCTCTCCCCTCTAGATAATCTTCATGGTCGGTCGGGGATACCTGTCTCCTGACCTCTAACCCTCCACCTCTCCCCTCTAGATAATCTTCATGGTGGGTCGGGGATACCTGTCTCCTGACCTCTGACCCTCTACCTCTCTCCTCTAGATAATCTTCATGGTGGGTCGGGGATACCTGTCTCCTGACCTCTGACCTCTAACCCTCTACCTCTCTCCTCTAGATAATCTTCATGGTGGGTCGGGGATACCTGTCTCCTGACCTCTGACCTGTAACCCTCTAGCTCTTTCCTCTAGATAATCTTCATGGTGGGTCGGGGATACCTGTCTCCTGACCTCTGACCTCTACCTCTCTCCTCTAGATAATCTTCATGGTGGTTCAGGGATACCTGTCTCCCTGACCTCTGACCCTCTACCTCTCTCCCTCTAGATAATCTTCATGGTGGGTGGGATACCTGTCTCCTGACCTCTGCCTCTACCTCTCTCCTCTAGATAATCTTCATGGTGGGTCGGGGATACCTGTCTCCTGACCTCTAACCCTCCACCTCTCTCCTCTAGATAATCTTCATGGTGGGTCGGGGATACCTGTCTCCTGACCTCTGACCCTCTACCTCTCCCGTCTAGATAATCTTCATGGTGGGTCGAGGATACCTGTCTCTGACCTCTAACCCTCCACCTCTCTCCTCTAGATAATCTTCATGGTGGGTCGGGGATACCCTGTCTCCTGACCTCTGACCCTCTACCTCTCCCGTCTAGATAATCTTCATGGTGGGTCGGGATACCTGTCTCGACCTCTGACCTCTACCTCTCTCCTCTAGATAATCTTCATGGTGGGTCAGGGATACCTGTCTCCTGACCTCTAACCCTCCACCTCTCTCCTCTAGATAATCTTCATGGTGGGTCGGGATGCCTGTCTCTGACCTCTGACCCTCTACCTCTCCCGTCTAGATAATCTTCATGGTGGGTCGGGATACCTGTCTCCTGACCTCTGACCCTCTACCTCTCTCCTCTAGATAATCTTCATGGTGGGTCAGGGATACCTGTCTCCTGACCTCTGACCTCTAACCCTCCCACCTCTCCCTCTAGATAATCTTCATGGTGGGTGGGGATACCTGTCTCCTGACCTCTGACCCTCCACCTCTCTCCTCTAGATAATCTTCATGGTGGGTCAGGGGATACTACTGTCTCTGACCTCCTGACCCTCTACCTCTCTCCTCTAGATAATCTTCATGGTGGGTCGGGATACCTGTCTCCTGACCTCTGACCCTCTACCTCTCTCCTCTAGATAATCTTCATGGTGGGTTGGGGATACCTGTCTCCCTGACCTCTGACCTCTACCTCTCTCCTCTAGATAATCTTCATGGTGGGTCGGGATACCTGTCTCTGACCTCTGACCTCTAACCCTCCACCTCTCTCCTCTAGATAATCTTCATGGTGGGTCAGGGATACCTGTCTACTGACCTCTGACCCTCCACCTCTCTCCTCTAGATAATCTTCATGGTGGGTCGGGGATACCTGTCTCCTGACCTCTGACCCTCTACCTCTCTCCTCTAGATAATCTTCATGGTGGGTCGGGGATACCTGTCTCCTGACCTCTGACCCTCTACCTCTCCCCTCTAGATAATCTTCATGGTGGGTCGGGGATACCTGTCTCCTAACCTCTAACCCTCTACCTCTCTCCTCTAGATAATCTTCATGGTGGGTCGGGGATACCTGTCTCCTGACCTCTGACCCTCTACCTCTCTCCTCTAGATAATCTTCATGGTGGGTCGGGGATACCTGTCTCCTGACCTCTGACCTCTGACCCTCTACCTCTCTCCTCTAGATAATCTTCATGGTGGGTCGGGGATACCTGTCTCCTGACCTCTGACCCTCTACCTCTCTCCTCTAGATAATCTTCATGGTGGGTCGGGATACCTGTCTCCTGACCTCTGACCCTCTACCTCTCCCCTCTAGATAATCTTCATGGTGGGTCGGGGATACCTGTCTCCTGACCTCAGTAAGGTGCGCTCCAACTGTCCTAAAGCCATGAGGAGGCTGATGGCTGACTGTATGAAGAAGAAGAGAGGAACGACCCTATTCCCTCAGGTAACTATGGAGACGGGACCCCTATTCCCTCGGGTAACGATGGAGGGCGGGACTCCTATTCCCTCAGGTAACTATGGAGGCGGGACCCCTATTCCCTCAGGTAACTATGGAACGGGACCCCTATTCCCTCAGGTAACGATGGAGGACGGGACCCCTATTCCCTCAGGTAACTATGGAGACGGGACCCCTATTCCCTCAGGTAACTATGGAAGACGGGACCCCTATTCCCTCAGGTAACTATGAGAGGGACCCCCTATTCCCTCAGGTAACTATGGAGGACGTGACCCCTATTCCCTCAGGTAACTATGGAGGGGACGGGACCCCTATTCCCTCAGGTAACTATGGAGGACAGGGACCCCCTATTCCCTCAGGTAACTATGGAGGACGGAACCCCTATTCCCTCAGGTAACGATGGAGGGGACGGGACCCCTATTCCCTCAGGTAACTATGGAGATGGGACCCCTAATTCCCTCTCAGGTAACTATGGAGGACGGGACCCCTATTCCCTCTCAGGTAACTATGGAGGCGGGACCCCTATTCCCTCTCAGGTAACTATGGAGGCAGGGACCCCTAATTCCCTCTCAGGTAACTATGGAGCAGGACCCCTATTCCCTCTCAGGTAACTATGGAGGCGGGACCCTAATTCCCTCTCCAGGTAACGATGGAGACGGGACCCTATTCCCTCAGGTAACTATGGAGGCGGGACCCCTAATTCCCCTCCAGGATAACTATGGAGAGCGGGACCCTAATTCCCTCAGGTAACTATGGAGGCGGGACCCCTAATTCCCTCTCAGGTAACTATGGAGACGGGACCCCTATTCCCTCAGGTAACTATGGAGGCAGGACCCTAATTCCCTCAGGTAACGTGGAGACAGGACCCCTATTCCCTCAGGTAACTATGGAGAGCGGGACCCTATTCCCTCTCAGGTAACTATGGAGACAGGACCCTAATTCCCTCTCAGGTAACTATGGAGGCGGGACCCCTATTCCCTCAGGTAACTATGGAGGCGGGACCCTAAAATTCCCTCAGGTAACTATGGAGGGGCGGGACCCTATTCCCTCTCAGGTAACTATGGAGGCAGGACCCCTAATTCCTCTCAGATAACTATGGAGGCAGGACCCCTATTCCCTCTCAGGTAACTATGGAGACGGGACCTAATTCCCTCTCAGGTAACTATGGAGATGGGACCCCTATTCCCTCAGGTAACTATGGAGACGGGACCCTAATTCCCTCAGGTAACGATGGAGACGGGACCCTATTCCCCCAGGTAACTATGGAGACGGGACCCTATTCCCTCAGGTAACTATGGAGACGGGACCCCTAATTCCCTCAGGTAACGATGGAGGCGGGACCCCTATTCCCTCAGGTAACTATGGAGGCTTATTCCCTCAGGTAACTATGGAGATGGGACCCCCTATTCCCTCAATTAACGACGGAGACGGGACCCTATTCCCTCAGGTAACTATGGAGATGGGACCCCTATTCCCTCAGGTAACTGACGGAGGGACGGGACCCCTATTCCCTCTCAGGTAACTATGGATACGGGACCCCTATTCCTCAGGTAACTATGGAGGAGCGGGCCCCCTATTCCCTCTCAGGTAACTATGAGAACACTTCACTGTACATGCCAGGGTTGAGCTGAATGTTTTAAAATGACCAAGACTATCCACCCCACCAGATATTCACCTCACCAGAAACCTCCTTCCTGCTCATGTGGTTAGGCTGGTAACCTGTGTGGGGACCGAGCCAGCACTCCTTGGTTGTTGTTTAACTTGTATGTATGAAGGAGAATGTGTTATTTCCACCACCAGGTGGCCTCCGAGTACTAGAAATACATTCACACTAGCGTCTCACTGTGTTTTAAGGCTGCTGGAAAGCCCCAGCTGAGGATCTGCTGACCGCCTCAATCTAAGATTCTCTGACTTGGCTGTCAGCTTTCTTCCCTATTTGAGACGAGCGATACGAGAGAGGGGATTGGCTAGGGATGACCTAATAACCTCCTGTGTTTTCTCCTCCTGACCTCTCTGTCAGATCCTGGCGTCCATTGAGCTGCTGGCGCGTTCTTTACCCAAGATCCACCGCTCCCCGCGTCGGAACCCTCACTGAACCGAGCCGGGTTCCAGACGGAGACTTCAGCCTGTACGCCTGCTCCTCCCCAAAACCCCGATACAGGGGGGATCACAGTGAGGGCCACACACGCGCTGGGGGTCCTGTAGTTTCTCCATGGTCAGAGTGTTACTGACATTTTAAATGTGCTCACGTAACCTGATCTGTGATCAATGATTTGGCCTGTTGAAATAATAGATAGGATTGGAACATAGACACAATGAGACTCATTTAGCACATCAGAACAGAACTGCTGTCTCTCTCTCCTCTCTCTCTCTCTCTTCCACTCTGTACTGCTGTCTCTCTCCTCTCTCTCTCTTCCACTCTGTACTGCTGTCTCTCTCTCCTCTCTCTCTCTCTTCCACTCTGTACTGCTGTCTCTCTCTCCTCTCTCTCTCTCTTCCACTCTGTACTGCTGTCTCTCTCTCTCTCTCTCTCTCTTCCCTCTGCTACTGTCTCTCTCTCTGTCTCTTCCACTGCTGTCTCTCTCTCCTCTCTCTCCCTCTCTTCCTCTGTACTGCTGTCTCTCTCTCCTCTCTCTCTCTCTTCCACTCTGTACTGCTGTCTCTCTCCTCTCTCTCTCTCTTCCACTCTGAACTGCTGTCTCTCTCTCCTCTCTCTCTCTCTTCCACTCTGTACTGCTGTCTCTCTCCTCTCTCTCTCTCTTCCACTCTGTACTGCTGTCTCTCTCTCTCTCTTCCACTCTGTACTGCTGTCTCTCTCCTCTCTCTCTCTCTTCCTCTGTACTGCTGTCTCTCTCTCTCTCTCTTCCAACCTGATGTTCTCTCTCTTCTCTTCATTCCAGGGAGTTTTCAGCATTTAAATACTCTGTACTGCTGATCCAGATTCCACCAGTTCAGCCAGTCCATCCCTCGTCCCTCTTCAACAAGTCTTGTGTTCCTGCGGTGGATTACTTCATCCATTTTAACCACAAACCAACATCCTAGTCTCAAAAAAAAAGAATGTGCTGTTCTTTCTACTTTCCACACTCTAAAGCTGACAGACATCCTCTTCCTCGCTCCGCTCTGTACGTCTCAGGAGCTCTACAGATGAGATCTCCGCTGGGTCTCTCTCTCCTCTCTCTCTCTTCCATCACCACATCTCTCTCTCCTCTCTCTCTTCCACTCTGGCTGGAAAACTGTCAAATCTGATTTTAGAAACAAGGAAAATAAAAGTTGAATGACAACCAGACACCCAACCAGACACCCGACCAGACACCCGACCAGACACCCGACCAGACACCCGACCAGACACACGACCAGACACCCGACCAGACACCCGACCAGACACCCGACCAGACACACGACCAGACACACGACCAGACACACAACCAGACACACGACCAGACACCCGACCAGACACCCGACCAGACACCCGACCAGACACACAACCAGACACACAACCAGACACCCGACCAGACACCCGACCAGACACCCGACCAGACACACAACCAGACACACAACCAGACACACAACCAGACACCCAACCAGACACCCGACCAGACACCCGACCAGACACACAACCAGACACACAACCAGACACACAACCAGACACACAACCAGACACCCGACCAGACACCCGACCAGACACCCGACCAGACACACTGAAGAAACCAAACCAGACACCCAACCAGACACACTGAAGAAACCAGACCAGACACACAACCAGACACACTGAAGAAACCAGACCAGACACCCAACCAGACACACAACCAGACACACTGAAGAAACCAAACCAGACACACAACCAGACACACTGAAGAAACCAGACCAGACACCCAACCAGACACACAACCAGACACACTGAAGAAACCAAACCAGACACACAACCAGACACACTGAAGAAACCAAACCAGACACCCAACCAGACACACTGAAGAAACCAAACCAGACACACAACCAGACACCCAACCAGACACCCAACCAGACACCCGACCAGACGCACTGAAGAAACCAGACCAGACAGCCAACCAGACACCCAACCAGACCAGAGGATGAAGGGAAAACTGTAAAAGGAGAGAACAGCACTTCTTGATTGTAGGACTGATGCAGGAGGAATATAACTGTTGAGAGCACAAGGACAGGATTGGGGTTAGGGGTCAAGAGAGGTTAGAGGTCGATGCTTTTGGGAAGCACACGCCTTCTCACTCCCCTCCATGACGAAGAGGGCGGAGCTACAGGCACAGAAATCACACTTCTTTCTGGCTGCTCATTGGTTACCTGAGATGAAGGGGCCAGGTCTGAGCCAATCGCTGATAGCTGGATTTCCCAGGGGTGGAGTCGACCCTGTGGGAAGAGGACTTGAAAAAATTATTTATTTGAAGAAATGAAATCCCCAGTTCGTGTTTGTTTTGTGATTTTAAGGATATGTGGGGGGGCTGTTCTGAGCTTTTAGTTCTTCTTGTTTTGGTTGATGAGATTGTTGATGTTTTTACTGTCACTACAAAGCATTCCTACCCGGTGATAGGTCACACACGAATACGCTCGACTCAAGCTTCACTGAAAGGACAGCGACTCTGAGACTGTCCCCTCAGCGCTCTCTCTCCCAGATCTGTCTCGACTCAAGCTTCACTGAAAGGACAGCGACTCTGAGACTGTCCCCCTCAGCGCTCTCTCTCACAGATCTGTCTCGGCTGAAGCTTCACTGAAAGGACAGCGACTCTGAGACTGTCCCCTCAGCGCTCTCTCTCACAGATCTGTCTCGGCTGAGCTTCACTGAAAGGACAGCGACTCTGAGACTGTCCCCTCAGCTCTCTCTCTCACAGATCTGTCTCGACTCAAGCTTCACTGAAAGGACAGCGACTCTGAGACTGTCCCCTCAGCGCTCTCCCCTCTCACAGATCCATTTTCCAATGAAAGATGCTTTCACATTTTTTCCAGACTCCGGGATCTTTGCCTTTGTCATTTCGCTCACATCATTTTGATTTAGTTTTTATGGAGTCGACCGGAAAAACGCCAACATCCACTTTTTTTTTCAGGGATACACAGTGTGTTCAACCTAACTTCCGTTTCCCCTGAAAACCAGAAGTGAGGACTCCGCTCGCTACGTTAGCGTCACAAAGAGCCTTTTGAAATCAGCCGAGGACCGTTGTTTTTGGAAGGGACAACAACAGGTCCGTTAGAGAAGAAACTGTGTGAATCTAAGATGGCTGCCAGTGCCTCTTCAGACTTGGTGTTTTGACTTGGTGTTTTGAGGAGGGGGTAGGGAGAGCCCGATCACAATCCTCTAGGACCGAGTTTACAGGGGTGTGGAGGGCGGAGAGAGGGGGGAGGAGAGGGGGGTGGAGGACGGAGAGTCTCTCTGACCATTTTATTTTGGAGGGGGTGGGGGGGGGCGGACTGACTTTTTTTCTAGTGAGTTTGTACGAGGAAGGGTGGAGGGTGGAAGCTTACAAGAACGCCGTACAATGGTAATATAATAATAATATATGCCATTTAGCAGACGCTTTTATCCAAAGCGACTTACAGTCATGGTACTCCCTCTAGCTGAAGGTCAGAGTGCGGTCTAAAGGACGGAAGAACCAGGACTGCGTCCCGATATTCCCGGTCAGAAGGGAATGATTGCATAGGGGTTCTGCTCTAGTCTATATGTTGGATAGCAGCTGCGTTGTGCTGTTACAAGTTTGACTGCTCTCCTTCAACGAGACACGTCTCTTCCTCTCAGCTTGGTTACATTCCCAGAACACTATCCAATCAACCAATCAAACCCCCCCACCCACCACTCATCCAATCAAACCCCCCACCCACCCACCCAACATCTCTGATTCTCTGATTGGTGAATAGCTATCTGGGCAGTGCATGTGATAACCTACCAATAAGACTTCCTCTTCTTGTCGTGGACTTTAATATTGCTTTTATCACAGACAGAGGAAGCAGAAGCTCAATTCACCCGTTGCACCTGTGAACAAGATGGCTGCTTTCACCTACCTGAAAGACTAGTGTGATTTTAAATGTTTTTTTTTGGGGGGGTGGAGGGGGGGTCGGTGGTCTTGGGTCACTTTTTAATTTCCCTCCCCATTGGTTAAGGTTCTGATTGGGGGGGGGGGCTGATCCTAGACCTGTACCAAGGGGGAAACCTATTTCCCAGGTTGTGTTTTTGAGTGGGGATTGAAGTGGAACCTGTGTCAGGTATAAAATCAATCTGTCCTTTCTGTCCTATCTGTCCTATCTGTAGTCATGCAGCGGTCATTCCAGGGTGTTGAAGGAGCTGTTTTTTAACTTATCTTTTGTCGATGTCGTTTTGCCTTTTTGTTATTTTGTAGACAGGCAGGCCTGTAAAACTATTGAGTCCTTTGTTAATGACATTTTCTGAATTGTGGTTATTGAGACCGGGAGAGCCATCTAGTGTTGTTGTAACTTCTCCTGTGTCTTTGTGAGGGAGGGACGTATCGAAGAAGCAAAAATAGAGACTTCACTTTTTATTTATTTTTATTTTATATTAACAAATAAATCCTGTCACAACATAAATTAAGTTGTTGACTAAACACCCCTAAACTCAATTTCCAAACGCATCATGTTCCGTCTGTAAAGGGAACACAGTTGATGTTCTGCTGGGGAAGCCAAAAAGCTGTGTAAGATGGGGCATTGGCTACGTCCAAAACGGTTCCCCATGCCCTTTACGGTGCACTCGGTTGGCTCAGGTAGTGTTCCCCGGAGAAGGAAGAGGGGCTCCATTTGGGGCAGACACCGGTCGTCACGTGAAGAATTAAACACTTGACGGACCTCCTACGACGGACATGGCTGGTTTCTCCACTGTAGAAGAACATTCGTTGGAGAATCTACCATTTGACATGATCAGTTTAGGACTTTGCTTAAACTGTGTCTATGGAAACTGGCCCATAGATTAGGCCCAGGAGGAGCAAATCCTAATACTGGAGGTTTAACCAGAATAGAGATGTGGACTTCTGCCATGAGATGCATAATGTTATGGATTTTTCTGAAGGACATCGTTCCATTACACCGGGTCTTCAGTTCACTGTGACCCAACCCAAGATATGACCCCGAGGGACTAACAGCCGATATGACCCCCGAGGGACTAACAGCCGATATGACCCCCGAGGGACTAACAGCCGATATGACCCCCGAGGGACTAACAGCCGATATGACCCCCGAGGGACTAACAGCAGGAATCTGTAAAATATAGGGGTTTTCCGAGTGGCGCAGCAGTCCAAGGCTAGAGGCATCACTACAGACCCTGGTTCGATTCCGGGCTGTATCACAACCCAGCCGTGATTAGGAGTCCCATAGGGGCGGCGCACAATTGGCCCAGCGTGGTCCGGGTTTGGCCCAGCGTGGTCCGGGTTTGGCCCAGCGTGGTCCGGGTTTGGCCCAGCGTGGTCCGGGTTTGGCCCAGCGTGGTCCGGGTTTGGCCCGGTGCCAGGGCATCATTGTAAATATGAATTTGTCCTTAACTGACTTGCCTAGTTAAGTAAAGGATCAGATAAATAGGACCCCGGGGGGAGCTAACGGCAGGAAGACCCCCGAGTTATTAACGAGTGCTCTTATTATTTTACAGATCGACAGGCATCCCAGATGGCACCTTATTCCTTATATAGTGCCCCCTTTTGACCAGGGCCCATAGGGCTCTATGTAGGGAATAGGGCTCTATGTAGGGAATAGGGCTCTATGTAGGGAATAGGGCTCTATGTAGGGAATAGGGCTCTATGTAGGGAATAGGGCTCTATGTAGGGAATAGGGCTCCATTTGATAGGGTTCCATGTGATAGGGTTCCATGTGATAGGGTCCCTTTTGATAGGGTTCCATTTGGGATGCATACAGCCATGTTCTTTATGTTATGATATATATGCTGTTGCAGCAGACTGTGGATGTCTTCACAAGCATTGGTCTATCAAAGCTATGAGACTCTACTGACAACCTGTTGTCCTCCTCCTCCTCTCCATCAAAGCTATGAGACTCTACTGACAACCTGTTGAGTTGTCCTCCTCCTCTCCATCAAAGCTATGAGACTCTACTGACAACCTGTTGAGTTGTCCTCCTCCTCTCCATCAAAGCTATGAGACTCTACTGACAACCTGTTGAGTTGTCCTCCTCCTCTCCATCAAAGCTATGAGACTCTACTGACAACCTGTTGAGTTGTCCTCCTCCTCTCCATCAAAGCTATGAGACTCTGACAACCTGTTGAGTTGTCCTCCTCCTCTCCATCAAAGCTATGAGACTCTGACAACCTGTTGAGTTGTCCTCCTCCTCTCCATCAAAGCTTCCACTCTGACAACCTGTTGATTGTCCTCCTCCATCTCCATCAAAGCTCCATTTGAGACTCATGACAACCTGTTGAGTTGTCCTCCTCCTCTCCATCAAAGCTATGAGACTCTACTGACAACCTGTTGAGTTGTCCTCCTCCTCTCCATCAAAGCTATGAGACTCTGACAACCTGTTGAGTTGTCCTCCTCCTCTCCATCAAAGCTATGAGACTCTGACAACCTGTTGAGATGTCCTCCTCCTCTCCATCAAAGCTATGAGACTCTACTGACAACCTGTTGAGATGTCCTCCTCCTCTCCATCAAAGCTATGAGACTCTACTGACAACCTGTTGTCCTCCTCCTCTCCATCAAAGCTATGAGACTCTATTGACAACCTGTTGAGATGTCCTCCTCCTCTCCATCAAAGCTATGAGACTCTACTGACAACCTGTTGAGATGTCCTCCTCCTCTCCATCAAAGCTATGAGACTCTACTGACAACCTGTTGTCCTCCTCCTCCTCTCCATCAAAGATATGAGACTCTACTGACAACCTGTTGTCCTCCTCCTCCTCTCCATCAAAGCTATGAGACTCTTCTGACAACCTGTTGAGATGTCCTCCTCCTCCTCTCCATCAAAGCTATGAGACTCTACTGACAACCTGTTGTCCTCCTCCTCCTCTCCATCAAAGCTATGAGACTCTACTGACAACCTGTTGAGATGTCCTCCTCCTCTCCATCAAAGCTATGAGACTCTACTGACAACCTGTTGAGATGTCCTCCTCCTCTCCATCAAAGCTATGAGACTCTACTGACAACCTGTTGAGATGTCCTCCTCCTCTCCATCAAAGCTATGAGACTCTACTGACAACCTGTTGAGATGTCCTCCTCCTCTCCATCAAAGCTATGAGACTCTACTGACAACCTGTTGAGATGTCCTCCTCCTCCTGTCTCCATCAAAGCGTTGTTGCCTGTTATGGTTTACTTCAATTTGTATTACTTTACTGTAAGGCGGTTGGAACCCCGTATCTGTCCGTGCCTGCACCTGAAGCCGCCGTATCCCACAAGCCACCTCCCGAACGACACCTTCCTCCTCCTGGGAGATGACCGTCGTCCTCTGTATATAGCTGTATAAAGGAGATACTGGCCGTTTTTTGAAAATAGGAGTCATGGTGACTCTCAACATGGAATGAGATATATATAAAATGAAGAAATTAAAGGATTGAGAAAGACGTTTTGATAGAATGACATTCTGAGAAAAAAAAATGTTGTGTAAAAATAAAAATAAATAATTTAAAAACTGTATTATATAAGAAGATGAAAGAGCTTAATGTATTTGTTGTGAATATTTAAAAACAGATCTATTAAAAAGTGCATGAAAACGGTTCTGTTTGTATGTGTCTTTTATTGTGAATATAATAATGGCTATAAAGCATCACATTGGATCATTCTCAAAAGGGGGACGGGGGGCTTCTACTAAGCTAACATGTGGAATTATTTCCAGAGTGTCATACCAGGGATCAAATCGTTTATTTGTCACGGGCGCTGAATACAACTGGTGTAGTAGACCTCACAGTGAAATGCTGAATACAACAGGTGTAGTAGACCTTACAGTGAAATGCAGAATGCAACGGAGTGTAGTAGACTGTGAAATGCAGAATACACAGGTGTAGTAGACCTCACAGTGAAATGCTGAATACAACAGGTGTAGTAGACCTCACAGTGAAATGCTGAATACAACAGGTGTAGTAGACCTTACAGTGAAATGCATACTGGAATACAACTGGTGTAGTAGACCTCACAGTGAAATGCTGAATACAACAGGTGTAGTAGACCTCACAGTGAAATGCTGAATACAACAGGTGTAGTAGACCTTACAGTGAAATGCAGAATACAACAGGTGTAGTAGACCTCACAGTGAAATGCTGAATACAACAGGTGTAGTAGACCTCACAGTGAAATGCTGAATACAACAGGTGTAGTAGACCTTACAGTGAAATGCTGAATACAACAGGTGTAGTAGACCTTACAGTGAAATGCTGAATACAACAGGTGTAGTAGACCTCACAGTGAAATGCTGAATACAACAGGTGTAGTAGACCTCACAGTGAAATGCAGAATACAACAGGTGTAGTAGACCTCACAGTGAAATGCTGAATACAACAGGTGTAGTAGACCTCACAGTGAAATGCTGAATACAACAGGTGTAGTAGACCTCACAGTGAAATGCAGAATACAACAGGTGTAGTAGACCTCACAGTGAAATGCTGAATACAACAGGTGTAGTAGACCTTACAGTGAAATGCTGAATACAACAGGTGTAGTAGACCTTACAGTGAAATGCTGAATACAACAGGTGTAGTAGACCTTACAGTGAAATGCTGAATACAACAGGTGTAGTAGACCTTACAGTGAAATGCTGAATACAACAGGTGTAGTAGACCTTACAGTGAAATGCTGAATACAACAGGTGTAGTAGACCTCACAGTGAAATGCTGAATGCAACAGGTGTAGTAGACCTTACAGTGAAACGCTGAATACAACCGGTATATCGACCTAACAGTGAAATGCTGAATACAACAGGTGTAGTAGACCTCACAGTGAAATGCTGAATACAACAGGTGTAGTAGACCTTACAGTGAAATGCAGAATACAACAGGTGTAGTAGACCTCACAGTGAAATGCTGAATACAACAGGTGTAGTAGACCTCACAGTGAAATGCTGAATACAACAGGTATATCGACCTTACAGTGAAATGCTGAATAAAACAGGTGTAGTAGACCTCACAGTGAAATGCTT
>NW_025749722.1:12500-22967 GCF_021184085.1 Oncorhynchus gorbuscha | reverse complement strand
CTCTAGGATAGTGGACAGACCGTGAGGAGAACCTCTACATCTCTACTCCTCTAGGATAGTGGACAGAACGTGAGGAGAACCTCTACATCTCTACTCCTCTAGGATAGTGGACAGACCGTGAGGAGAACATCTCTACTCCTCTAGGATAGTGGAGAGACCGTGAGGAGAACCTCTACATCTCTACTCCTCTAGGATAGTGGAGAGACCGTGAGGAGAACCTCTCTACTCCTCTAGGATAGTGGACAGACTGTGAGGAGAACCTCTACATCTCTACTCCTCTAGGATAGTGGACAGACCGTGAGGAGAACATCTCTACTCCTCTAGGATAGTGGACAGACTGTGAGGAGAACCTCTACATCTCTACTCCTCTAGGATAGTGGACAGACCGTGAGGAGAACCTCTACATCTCTACTCCTCTAGGATAGTGGACAGACCGTGAGGAGAACATCTCTACTCCTCTAGGATAGTGGACAGACCGTGAGGAGAACCTCTACATCTCTACTCCTCTATGATAGTGGACAGACCGTGAGGAGAACCTCTACATCTCTACTCCTCTATGATAGTGGACAGACCGTGAGGAGAACATCTCTACCCCTCTAGGATAGTGGACATACCGTGTGGAGATCCTTTTGACAGTGATTTGGGGTCCATAGTTCTTTCCTTGCACCATAGTCTTCCCTATGGACCTCACCATGGGGAGAGTATAGACTCTGGGTGCCAGCAGGGGCCTCAACTGGCCCTGGACGATGCCCCACGTCCCTGTGTTGTAGTGGGACGTACAGCTCTGAAACACACACAGTTATGAGGAATGAGTCAGATGTATTGAATCATAACAGACAATCAATACAGGATTATACAGTAGAGAGGAATGAGTCAGATGTATTGAATCATAATGGACAATCAATACAGGATTATACAGTAGAGGTGAATGAGTCAGATGTATTGAATCATAACAGACAATCAATACAGGATTATACAGTAGAGAGAATGAGTCAGATGTATTGAATCATAACAGACAATCAATACAGGATTATACAGTAGAGAGGAATGAGTCAGATGTATTGAATCATAACAGACAATCAATACAGATTATACAGTAGAGAGAATGAGTCAGATGTATTGAATCATAACAGACAATCAATACAGGATTATGCAGTAGAGAATGAGTCAGATGTATTGAATCATAACAGACATTCAATACAGATTATACAGTAGAGAGGAATGAGTCAGATGTATTGAATCATAACGGACATTCAATACAGGATTATACAGTAGAGAGGAATGAGTCAGATGTATTGAATCATAACAGACAATCAATACAGGATTATACAGTAGAGAGGAATGAGTCAGATGTATTGAATCATAACAGACAATCAATACAGGATTATACAGTAGAGAGGAATGAGTCAGATGTATTGAATCATAACAGACATTCAATACAGGATTAAATGCTAAATATGCTACTCTGTCTGACAACATTAAATTGGAGGACATAGTGCTGTGTGTGTGTGGGGTGAGGTGTGTGTGGTGAGGTGTGTGCGTGTGGTGAAGTGTGTGTGTGGTGAGATGAGTCTGTGGTGAGATGTGTGTGGTGAGGTGAGGTGTGTGAGGTGAGGTGTGTGTACCTGGTTGTTGGGGCTGAGGTTGAGTGAGGGGTGTGTGGTGAGGTGTGTGTGTGGTGAGGTGTGTGTGGTGAAGTGTGTGTGTGGTGAGATGAGTCTGTGGTGAGGTGTGTGTGGTGAGGTGAGGTGTGTGAGGTAAGGTGTGTGTACCTGGTTGTTGGGGCTGAGGTTGAGTGAGGGTGTGTACCTGGTTGTTGGGGCTGAGGTTGAGGGAGGGGTGTGTACCTGGTTGTTGGGGCTGAGGTTGAGTGAGGTGTGTCTACCTGGTTGTTGGGGCTGAGGTTGAGTGAGGTGTGTGTACCTGGTTGTTTGGGCTGAGGTTGAGTGAGGGGTGTGTACCTGGTTGTTTGGGCTGAGGTTGAGGGAGGGGTGTGTACCTGGTTGTTGGGGCTGAGGTTGAGTGAGGGGTGTGTACCTGGTTGTTTGGGCTGAGGTTGAGTGAGGGGTGTGTACCTGGTTGTTTGGGCTGAGGTTGAGTGAGGGGTGTGTACCTGGTTGTTTGGGCTGAGGTTGAGTGAGGTGTGGTTGTTGGGGCTGAGGTTGAGTGAGTTGTGTGTACCTGGTTGTTGGGGCTGAGGTTGAGTGAGGGGTGTGTACCTGGTTGTTTGGGCTGAGGTTGAGTGAGGTGTGGTTGTTGGGGCTGAGGTTGAGTGAGTTGTGTGTACCTGGTTGTTGGGGCTGAGGTTGAGTAAGGGATGTGTACCTGGTTGTTGGGGCTGAGGTTGAGTGAGGGGTGTGTACCTGGTTGTTTGGGCTGAGGTTGAGTGAGGGGTGTGTACCTGGTTGTTTGGGCTGAGGTTGAGGGAGGGGTGTGTACCTGGTTGTTGGGGCTGAGGTTGAGTGAGGGGTGTGTACCTGGTTGTTTGGGCTGAGGTTGAGTGAGGGGTGTGTACCTGGTTGTTTGGGCTGAGGTTGAGTGAGGGGTGTGTACCTGGTTGTTTGGGCTGAGGTTGAGTGAGGTGTGGTTGTTGGGGCTGAGGTTGAGTGAGTTGTGTGTACCTGGTTGTTGGGGCTGAGGTTGAGTGAGGGGTGTGTACCTGGTTGTTTGGGCTGAGGTTGAGTGAGGTGTGGTTGTTGGGGCTGAGGTTGAGTGAGTTGTGTGTACCTGGTTGTTGGGGCTGAGGTTGAGTAAGGGATGTGTACCTGGTTGTTGGGGCTGAGGTTGACTGAGGTGTGTGTACCTGGTTGTTGGGGCTGAGGTTGTGTGAGGGGTGGTTACCTGGTTGTTGGGGCTGAGGTTGAGTGAGGGGTGTGTACCTGGTTGTTGGAGCTGAGGTTGAGTGAGGGGTGGTTGTTGGGGCTGAGGTTGAGTGAGTTGTGTGTACCTGGTTGTTGGGGCTGAGGTTGAGTGAGGGGTGTGTACCTGGTTGTTTGGGATGAGGTTGAGTGAGGTGTGGTTGTTGGGGCTGAGGTTGAGGGAGGGGTGTGTACCTGGTTGTTGGGGCTGAGGTTGAGTGAGGGGTGTGTACCTGGTTGTTGGGGCTGAGGTTGACTGAGGTGTGTGTACCTGGTTGTTGGGGCTGAGGTTGACTGAGGTGTGTGTACCTGGTTGTTGGGGCTGAGGTTGAGTGAGGTGTGGTTGTTGGGGCTGAGGTTGACTAAGGTGTGTGTACCTGGTTGTTGGGGCTGAGGTTGAGTGAGGGGTGGTTGTTGGGGCTGAGGTTGAGTGAGTTGTGTGTACCTGGTTGTTGGGGCTGAGGTTGTGTGAGATGTGGTTGTTGGGGCTGAGGTTGAGGGAGGGGTGGTTACCTGGTTGTTGGGGCTGAGGTTGAGGGAGGGGTGTGTACCTGGTTGTTGGGGCTGAGGTTGAGTGAGGGGTGTGTACCTGGTTGTTTGGGCTGAGGTTGAGTAATCTCCATGAAGAGTACATGAGGTCAGAGAAGTGATAAAGAACACGTAGTCTGGCCCGGACTGCCTCCATGCTGACCTCTCTCAGAGAGCTGAACTGGGGAGGCACCGCTGACGGCAGGCCTAGCTGGAGGGGTACGGATGAACCTGGAGACGGGGGCAGAACAAACACATGTCAAAGACAGAGAAGGAGGGAGGGAGGGAGAGAGGGAGAGAAAGAGAGAGGGAGAGAGAGAGAGAGAGAGAGAGAGAGGGAGGGAGAGGGAGTCAGAACACAATCCATTTCATCAGACAGAAGGTGGAATTGACTGCCATCTAGAGTTGGAGATATGATGACTCCATGTTAAAGTACCTGACCATTAAACACCTCAACAGGTACAGAGGCTGTCAGTCCACGTGTTGATGACTGAAGGAGAGAGACTGCCTGCTGTGTGTGTGTGCGTGTGCGTGTGTGTGTGGTATATATGTGTGTGTGTGTATATGTGTGTGTGTGTGTGCGTGAGTGTGCGTGCGTGCGTGCGTGCGTGTGTGTATATATATGTGTGTGTATGTCTATGTGTGTGTGTGTGTGTGTGTGCGTGAGTGCGTGAGTGTGTGCGTGTGCGCGTGTATTTACCCGGAGCCCGGGGAGGGACAGACGGAGCGGTCCAGGCAGCAGAGTGACAGCGACCAGCAGAGACCTGGTGAATGTCCTTCCCCTGTAGTGATGTCACCAGGGTGGGCTCTCTCACATGGTTGGTGTGGCCCAGACCCAACTAGGAGTCAGAGAGAACAGAGACACAGATCAAGACCCAACTAGGAGACAGAGAGAAAAGAGACACTGATCAAGACCGAACTAGGAGACAGAGAGAAAAGAGACACTGATCAAGACCCAACTAGGAGACAGAGAGAACAGAGACACAGATCAAGACCGAACTAGGAGACAGAGAGAAAAGAGACACTGATCAAGACCCAACTAGGAGACAGAGAGAACAGAGACACAGATCAAGACCGAACTAGGAGACAGAGAGAAAAGAGACACAGATCAAGACCCAACTAGGAGACAGAGAGAAAAGAGACACTGATCAAGACCCAACTAGGAGACAGAGAGAACAGAGACACAAATCTGTCCCTGTGTGGGTGTGAGTACCTGTCCCTGTGTGGGTGTGTGTTGTATCCTACCTGTCCCTGTATGGGTGTGAGTACCTGTCCCTATGCGGGTGTGAGTACCTGTCCCTGTCCCTGTATGGGTGTGAGTACCTGTCCCTGTATGGGTGTGAGTACCTGTCCCTGTGTGGGTGTGAGTACCTGTCCCTATGCGGGTGTGAGTACCTGTCCCTGTATGGGTGTGAGTACCTGTCCCTGTGTGGGTGTGAGTACCTGTCCCTGTGTGGGTGTGAGTACCTGTCCCTGTATGGGTGTGAGTACCTGTCCCTGTATGGGTGTGAGTACCTGTCCCTGTGTGAGTATCTGTCCCTGTATGGGTGTGTGTTGTATTCTACCTGTCCCTCTGAGTTGCTGCCCAGGTATAGACCTCTAGGGTGGAGGACAGGACCAGTGTGTGTTGTATTCCACCTGTCCCTCTGAGTTGCTGCCCTAGGTATAGACCTCTAGGGTGGAGGACAGGACCAGTGTGTGTTGTATTCTACCTGTCCCTCTGAGTTGCTGCCCAGGTATAGACCTCTAGGGTGGAGGACAGGACCAGTGTGTGTTGTATTCTACCTGTCCCTCTGAGTTGCTGCCCCAGGTATAGACCTCTAGGGTGGAGGACAGGACCAGTGTGTGTTGTATTCTACCTGTCCCTCTGAGTTGCTGCCCAGGTATAGACCTCTAGGGTGGAGGACAGGACCAGTGTGTGTTGTATTCTACCTGTCCCTCTGAGTTGCTGCCCAGGTATAGACCTCTAGGGTGGAGGACAGGACCAGTGTGTGTTGTATTCTACCTGTCCCTCTGAGTTGCTGCCCCAGGTATAGACCTCTCCTGTGGAGGACAGGACCAGTGTGTGTTCGGCCCCCACAGCCACATCCTGTATAAACACGTCAGACAGAGCTGGCACCACCTGGGGACGGTTGTGGTTCCTGGCACGGCCCTCGGGCAGCCCTATCAGTCGGTCTGTAGACGAGGGGGGGGGGGGACACACAGGAGGGTTGATGAGGGGTGTTATAGGCTAACAAAGACACATTCTGTATGTTATGTTATGTCTAAAGTAGACCGGAATTTTTTGGGGGGGTCAAAAATCAAGACGGACGATGAAAATAATATAGAAACGCCTCAGCATGTTCTATTCTATAATATTTCTATGTTATCTGTTGAAACTGAACAGTGTGTGGTGCATCATATCCAGACCTTGTCCGAACGTGTACACGTTGCCATCTTTAGTGAGGGCAACAGAGAACTGAGTTCCACAGGACACCTTCTTGATGCCGAGGCCACAGAGAACGTCCACCTTCTGTGGAACAACAACAACAACAACAACGTGTTTCACACACAACTGGAATATGACTTGGTGAAGTGGCACTGCAAGAGACAATATACACAGAATATACACAGAATATACACAGAATATACACACTATACTATAGACATAATATACACAGAATATACACAGAATATACACACTATACTATAGACAGAATATACACAGAATATACACACTATACTATAGACAGAATATACACAGAATATACTATAGACAGAATATACACACTATACTATAGACAGAATATACACAGAATATACACAGAATATACACACTATACTATAGACAGAATATACACAGAATATACACACTATACTATAAACAGAATATAAACAGAATATACTACCGCCAGAATATACTACCGCCAGAATATAAACAGAATATACTACCACCAGAATATACTACCGCCAGAATATAAACAGAATATACTACCGCCAGAATATAAACAGAATATACTACCACCAGAATATAAACAGAATATACTACCGCCAGAATATAAACAGAATATACTACCACCAGAATATACTACCGCCAGAATATAAACAGAATATACTACCACCAGAATATACTACCGCCAGAATATAAACAGAATATACTACCACCAGAATATAAACAGAATATACTACCGCCAGAATATAAACAGAATATACTACCGCCAGAATATAAACAGAATATACTACCACCAGAATATACAACCGCCAGAATATACTACCGCCAGAATATACTACCAACAGAATATTCTACCAACAGAATATACTACCGCCAGAATATACTACCGCCAGAATATACTACCGCCAGAATATACAACCGCCAGAATATACAACCGCCAGAATATACAACCGCCAGAATATACTACCAACAGAATATACTACCGCCAGAATATACAACCGCCAGAATATACTACCGCCAGAATATACAACCGCCAGAATATACTACCGCCAGAATATACTACCGCCAGAATATACAACCGCCAGAATATACTACCGCCAGAATATACAACCGCCAGAATATACTACCAACAGAATATACAACCGGCAGAATATTCTACCGCCAGAATATAAACAGAATATACTACCGCCAGAATATACTACCACCAGAATATAAACAGAATATACTACCGCCAGAATATACTACCGCCAGAATATAAACAGAATATACTACCGCCAGAATATAAACAGAATATACTACCACCAGAATATAGACAGAATATACTACCACCAGAATATACTACCGCCAGAATATACTACCGCCAGAATATAAACAGAATATACTACCGCCAGAATATAGACAGAATATACTACCACCAGAATATACTACCGCCAGAATATACTACCGCCAGAATATAAACAGAATATACTACCGCCAGAATATAAACAGAATATACTACCACCAGAATATACTACCGCCAGAATATAAACAGAATATACTACCGCCAGAATATAAACAGAATATACTACCACCAGAATATACTACCGCCAGAATATACTACCGCCAGAATATAAACAGAATATACTACCGCCAGAATATAAACAGAATATACTACCGCCAGAATATAAACAGAATATACTACCGCCAGAATATACTACCGCCAGAATATAAACAGAATATACTACCGCCAGAATATAAACAGAATATACTACCGCCAGAATATAAACAGAATATACTACCGCCAGAATATACTACCGCCAGAATATACAACCGCCAGAATATACTACCAACAGAATATACAACCGCCAGAATATTCTACCGCCAGAATATAAACAGAATATACTACCGCCAGAATATAAACAGAATATACTACCGCCAGAATATAAACAGAATATACTACCGCCAGAATATACAACCGCCAGAATATACTACCGCCAGAATATACAACCGCCAGAATATACTACCGCCAGAATATACAACCGCCAGAATATACTACCGCCAGAATATACAACCGCCAGAATATACTACCGCCAGAATATACAACCGCCAGAATATACTACCAACAGAATATACAACCGCCAGAATATTCTACCGCCAGAATATAAACAGAATATACTACCGCCAGAATATAAACAGAATATACTACCAACAGAATATAAACAGAATATACTACCAACAGAATATACTACCGCCAGAATATACAACCGCCAGAATATACTACCGCCAGAATATAAACAGAATATACTACCGCCAGAATATACTACCGCCAGAATATACTACCGCCAGAATATAAACAGAATATACTACCGCCAGAATATACAACCGCCAGAATATACTACCGCCAGAATATAAACAGAATATACTACCGCCAGAATATACTACCGCCAGAATATACAACCGCCAGAATATACTACCGCCAGAATATAAACAGAATATACTAACAACAGAATATACTACCGCCAGAATATACAACCGCCAGAATATACTACTGCCAGAATATAAACAGAATATACTACCGCCAGAATATACTACCGCCAGAATATAAACAGAATATACTACCGCCAGAATATACTACCGCCAGAATATAAACAGAATATACTACCGCCAGAATATACTACCGCCAGAATATAAACAGAATATACTACCGCCAGAATATACTACCGCCAGAATATAAACAGAATATACTACCGCCAGAATATACTACCGCCAGAATATACAACCGCCAGAATATACTACCGCCAGAATATAAACAGAATATACTACCGCCAGAATATTCTACCGCCAGAATATAAACAGAATATACTACCGCCAGAATATAAACAGAATATACTACCGCCAGAATATAAACAGAATATACTACCGCCAGAATATAAACAGAATATACTACCGCCAGAATATACAACCGCCAGAATATACTACCGCCAGAATATACTACCACCAGAATATACAACCGCCAGAATATACTACCGCCAGAATATTCTACCGCCAGAATATAAACAGAATATACTACCGCCAGAATATAAACAGAATATACTACCGCCAGAATATACAACCGCCAGAATATACTACCGCCAGAATATACAACCGCCAGAATATACTACCGCCAGAATATACTACCGCCAGAATATACTACCGCCAGAATATACTACCGCCAGAATATAAACAGAATATACTACCGCCAGAATATACTACCGCCAGAATATAAACAGAATATACTACCGCCAGAATATACTACCAACAGAATATACTACCGCCAGAATATACTACCAACAGAATATACTACCGCCAGAATATACTACCGCCAGAATATACTACCGCCAGAATATACTACCGCCAGAATATACTACCGCCAGAATATACTACCGCCAGAATATACTACTACCGTACATACCTGAGGTGAGGACTTGGCGGTAGAATTCCCCAGGCCCAGTTTCCCGTAGTCTCCGTCTCCGAAGGCCCAGACCATCATTCCATCGGCGGAGACGGCTACGGTGTGATTCAGACCACACGCCACCTGGGAACCGGACAGAACCAGACGTGGGTCAGGTGGTTCAGTACCTGAACTGTGTTTGACGTGGTTTACCTGACACAACGAAACCAAATGCTTTCAGAGAATGTGTTTTTTATGCTATTATATTGTTAGTGTATTCCACCTGTCCGACCTGGTATCTGTTAGTGTATCTCACCTGTCTGACCTGGTATCTGTTAGTGTATATTACCTGGTATCTGTTAGTGTATATTACCTGGTATCTGTAGTGTATATTACCTGGTATCTGTTAGTGTGTATTACCTGGTATCTGTTAGTGTATATTACCTGGTATCTGTTAGTGTATCTCACCTGTCTGACCTGGTACCTGTTAGTGTATATTACCTGGTACCTGTTAGTGTATATTACCTGGTACCTGTTAGTGTATATTACCTGGTATCTGTTAGTGTATATTACCTGGTATCTGTAGTGTATATTACCTGGTATCTGTTAGTGTATATTACCTGGTATCTGTTAGTGTATATTACCTGGTACCTGTTAGTGTATATTACCTGGTATCTGTTAGTGTATATTACCTGGTATCTGTTAGTGTATATTACCTGGTACCTGTTAGTGTATCTCACCTGTCCGACCTGGTATCTGTTAGTGTATATTACCTGGTACCTGTTAGTGTATATTACCTGGTACCTGTTAGTGTATATTACCTGGTATCTGTTAGTGTATATTACCTGGTATCTGTTAGTGTATATTACCTGGTACCTGTTAGTGTATCTCACCTGTCCGACCTGGTACCTGTTAGTGTATATTACCTGGTACCTGTTAGTGTATATTACCTGGTATCTGTTAGTGTATCTCACCTGTCCGACCTGGTACCTGTTAGTGTATATTACCTGGTATCTGTTAGTGTATCTCACCTGTCCGACCTGGTACCCCTCCAACGCAGTGACCTTCTCAGGGAGCTTCTTGTTGGAGGTGTTTCCCAGCCCAAGCCTGCCATAGTCCCCGTTCCCAAAGGAGAACAGCCTCCCATCAGCGGTCACCACCGCGGAGTGCTTGAACCCGCAGGACATCTGACCACAGAGGAAACGTGGATGAACATGGGAACAACAGCCAATCAGAACAAG
>NW_025749722.1:0-7500 GCF_021184085.1 Oncorhynchus gorbuscha | reverse complement strand
ATATTATGTATTATATTATGTTATATAAGGCGTTTTCAACCAGAGAAGTTGGTTCCACAGTTCAGTTGTACTTTTAAAGATCCACTCCGTCAGAGCTACAGAGGTTCATTGTCTTCTGTAGAAACCTCACCATGAGAAGGACCATCTCCTCCTTGGTTACAGGCTCCAGGTCGGGAACAGCAAAGGCCTCTGGGAACGTGTTGCCCCGAGCCAGGGCCTCCGCTGCCTTCACCGTGGTGGAGAAGCAGTCTAGCCACGCCCACTCGCCGGGTGACCAGGTACAGGTGGCTGGCTCCAGGGGACAGAGGCGGAGGTGGGGGGGGACGGGAGGGGAGCACAGGAGCTGATCCAGGTGTAACCCCACGGCCAGGGAGGCCAGGCACTGCATGTAGGGGCTGTGGACTAGCTGTTCTCCACACACGACGTGGGGCTGGAGGACCAAACAGGAAGTACCATTTAACAGGACCAAACAGGAAGTACACATTTAGACATGGGGCTGGAGGACCAAACAGGAAGTACACATTTAGACATGGGGCTGGAGGACCAAACAGGAAGTACACATTTAGACATGGGGCTGGAGGACCAAACAGGAAGTACACATTTAGACGTGGGGCTGGAGGACCAAACAGGAAATACACATTTAGACGTGGGGCTGGAGGACCAAACAGGAAGTACACATTTAGACATGGAGCTGGAGGACCAAACAGGAAGTACACATTTACACTTGGGTGTAATAACACATGTTATCATAACCGCTGACTACGATTACCAACTACGGTGAAAAAACAATGATTTAAAAAAGGAAGTAGGTAGGCTTTGACAGTTATGATTGATTACCTTGGAATGAAACTGGGCTGTCATTTACTTTCAAATCACACACACACACACACACAGAGAAACACACACACGCACGCACGCACACACACGCACGCACACACACACACACACACACACACACACACACACACACACACACACACACACACACACACACACACACACACACACACACACACACACACACACAGAGAAACAGGCAGACACGCACGCACGCACGCACGCACGCACACACACACACACACACACAGAGAAACAGGCAGACACACACACACACACAACCTTCTCGTATGAGTACTGCTCCTGCAGCATAACAGGCAGCCTCTCCAGGAAGGCTCTCATGCACGGAGCCATGTTCAATCCCACAACCCCTTGCTTCTTCAGCGCCGTCCGGCAGGTGGCTAGCACCTGGTGAGAGGACATGAAGTCTGTCGAGCAGTTCACCACCAACACATCCTGAGGACAAAGACAACAACAGAAACATGAAAGTCGGCCAAGAGTCAAATACTGTAGTGTCCTCTAGTCAGTCCATACTGTAGTATCCTCTAGTCAGAGTTGAGTCAGTCCATACTGTAGTGTCCTCTAGTCAGAGTTGAGTCAGTCCATACTGTAGTGTCCTCTAGTCAGAGTTGAGTCAGTCCATACTGTAGTATCCTCTTCAGAGTTGTCAGTCCATACTGTAGTATCCTCTAGTCAGAGTTGAGTCAGTCCATACTGTAGTGTCCTCTAGTCAGAGTTGAGTCAGTCCATACTGTAGTGTCCTCTAGTCAGTCCATACTGTAGTATCCTGTAGTCAGTCCATACTGTAGTGTCCTCTAGTCAGAGTTGAGTCAGTCCATACTGTAGTGTCCTCTAGTCAGAGTTGAGTCAGTCCATACTGTAGTATCCTCTAGTCAGAGTTGAGTCAGTCCATACTGTAGTGTCCTCTAGTCAGAGTTGAGTCAGTCCATACTGTAGTGTCCTCTAGTCAGAGTTGAGTCAGTCCATACTGTAGTATCCTCTAGTCAGTCCATACTGTAGTATCCTCTAGTCAGAGTTGAGTCAGTCCATACTGTAGTATCCTCTAGTCAGTTGAGTCCCATACTGTAGTATCCTCTAGTCAGTTGAGTCCATACTGTTGAGTCAGTCCATACTGTAGTGTCCTCTAGTCAGAGTTGAGTCAGTCCATACTGTATCCTCTAGTCAGTCCATCTGAGTGTCCTACTAGTCAGTTGAGTCAGTCCATACTGTAGTGTCCTCTAGTCAGAGTTGAGTCAGTCCATACTGTAGTGTCCTCTAGTCAGAGTTGAGTCAGTCCATACTGTAGTGTCCTCTAGTCAGAGTTGAGTCAGTCCATACTGTAGTATCCTCTAGTCAGAGTTGAGTCAGTCCATACTGTAGTATCCTCTAGTCAGAGTTGAGTCAGTCCATACTGTAGTATCCTCTAGTCAGAGTTGAGTCAGTCCATACTGTAGTGTCCTCTAGTCAGAGTTGAGTCAGTCCATACTGTAGTATCCTCTAGTCAGAGTTGAGTCAGTCCATACTGTAGTGTCCTCTAGTCAGAGTTGAGTCAGTCCATACTGTAGTGTCCTCTAGTCAGTCCAGTTGAGTCAGTCCAGTCAGAGTTGTAGTGTCCTCTAGTCAGAGTTGAGTCAGTCCATACTGTAGTGTCCTCTAGTCAGAGTTGAGTCAGTCCATACTGTAGTGTCCTCTAGTCAGAGTTGAGTCAGTCCATACTGTAGTGTCCTCTAGTCAGAGTTGAGTCAGTCCATACTGTAGTATCAGTCCATACTGTAGTATCCTCTAGTCAGTCCATACTGTAGTATCCTCTAGTCAGTCCATACTGTAGTATCCTTTAGTCAGAGTTGAGTCAGTCCATACTGTAGTGTCCTCTAGTCAGAGTTGAGTCAGTCCATACTGTAGTGTCCTCTAGTCAGAGTTGAGTCAGTCCATACTGTAGTATCCTCTAGTCAGAGTTGAGTCAGTCCATACTGTAGTATCCTCTAGTCAGAGTTGAGTCAGTCCATACTGTAGTATCCTCTAGTCAGAGTTGAGTCAGTCCATACTGTAGTGTCCTCTAGTCAGAGTTGAGTCAGTCCATACTGTAGTATCCTCTAGTCAGTCCATACTGTAGTATCCTCTAGTCAGTCCATACTGTAGTGTCCTCTAGTCAGAGTTGAGTCAGTCCATACTGTAGTGTCCTCTAGTCAGAGTTGAGTCAGTCCATACTGTCCATCAGTCCATACTGTAGTGTCCTCTAGTCAGAGTTGAGTCAGTCCATACTGTAGTATCCTCTAGTCAGAGTTGAGTCAGTCCATACTGTAGTGTCCTCTAGTCAGAGTTGAGTCAGTCCATACTGTAGTATCCTCTAGTCAGAGTTGAGTCAGTCCATACTGTAGTATCCTCTAGTCAGAGTTGAGTCAGTCCATACTGTCAGTCCATCTGTAGTGTCCTCTAGTCAGAGTTGAGTCAGTCCATACTGTAGTATCCTCTAGTCAGAGTTGAGTCAGTCCATACTGTAGTGTCCTCTAGTCAGAGTTGAGTCAGTCCATACTGTAGTGTCCTCTAGTCAGAGTTGAGTCAGTCCATACTGTAGTGTCCTCTAGTCAGAGTTGAGTCAGTCCATACTGTAGTGTCCTCTAGTCAGAGTTGAGTCAGTCCATACTGTAGTGTCCTCTAGTCAGAGTTGAGTCAGTCCATACTGTAGTGTCCTCTAGTCAGTTGAGTCAGTCCATACTGTAGTGTCCTCTAGTCAGAGTTGAGTCAGTCCATACTGTAGTGTCCTCTAGTCAGAGTTGAGTCAGTCCATACTGTAGTGTCCTCTAGTCAGAGTTGAGTCAGTCCATACTGTAGTATCCTCTAGTCAGTCCATACTGTAGTGTCCTCTCCAGAGTTGAGTCCCTAGTCAGAGTTGAGTCAGTCCATACTGTAGTATCCTCTAGTCAGAGTTGAGTCAGTCCATACTGTAGTGTCCTCTAGTCAGAGTTGAGTCAGTCCATACTGTAGTATCCTCTAGTCAGTCCATACTGTAGTGTCCTCTAGTCAGAGTTGAGTCAGTCCATACTGTAGTGTCCTCTAGTCAGAGTTGAGTCAGTCCATACTGTAGTATCCTCTAGTCAGTCCATACTGTAGTGTCCTCTAGTCAGAGTTGAGTCAGTCCATACTGTAGTATCCTCTAGTCAGAGTTGAGTCAGTCCATACTTAGTCAGAGTTGAGTCAGTCCATACTGTAGTATCCTCTAGTCAGTCCATACTGTAGTATCCTCTAGTCAGAGTTGAGTCAGTCCATACTGTAGTATCCTCTAGTCAGAGTTGAGTCAGTCCATACTGTAGTGTCCTCTAGTCAGAGTTGAGTCAGTCCATACTGTAGTGTCCTCTAGTCAGAGTTGAGTCAGTCCATACTGTAGTATCCTCTAGTCAGTCCATACTGTAGTATCCTCTAGTCAGAGTTGAGTCAGTCCATACTGTAGTATCCTCTAGTCAGTCCATACTGTAGTGTCCTCTAGTCAGAGTTGAGTCAGTCCATACTGTAGTATCCTCTAGTCAGAGTTGAGTCAGTCCATACTGTAGTGTCCCATACTGTAGTCCTCTAGTCAGAGTTGAGTCAGTCCATACTGTAGTATCCTCTAGTCAGTCCATACCTCTAGTCAGAGTTGAGTCAGTCCATACTGTAGTATCCTCAGAGTTGAGTCAGTCCATACTGTAGTATCCTCTAGTCAGAGTTGAGTCAGTCCATACTGTAGTGTCCTCTAGTCAGAGTTGAGTCAGTCCATACTGTAGTGTCCTCTAGTCAGAGTTGAGTCAGTCCATACTGTAGTGTCCTCTAGTCAGAGTTGAGTCAGTCCATACTGTAGTATCCTCTAGTCAGAGTTGAGTCAGTCCATACTGTAGTATCCTCTAGTCAGTCCATACTGTAGTGTCCTCTAGTCAGTCCATACTGTAGTCAGTCCTCTAGTCAGAGTTGAGTCAGTCCATACTGTAGTATCCTCTAGTCAGAGTTGAGTCAGTCCATACTGTAGTATCCTCTAGTCAGTCCATACTGTAGTATCCTCTAGTCAGAGTTGAGTCAGTCCATACTGTAGTATCCTCTAGTCAGAGTTGAGTCAGTCCATACTGTAGTGTCCTCTAGTCAGAGTTGAGTCAGTCCATACTGTAGTATCCTCTAGTCAGTCCATACTGTAGTATCCTCTAGTCAGAGTTGAGTCCTCTAGTCAGAGTTGAGTCAGTCCACTGTAGTATCCTCTAGTCAGTCCAGTTGAGTCAGTCCATACTGTAGTGTCCTCTAGTCAGAGTTGAGTCAGTCCATACTGTAGTGTCCTCTAGTCAGATACTGTAGTAGTCAGTCCATACTGTAGTATCCTCTAGTCAGAGTTGAGTCAGTCCATACTGTAGTATCCTCTAGTCAGAGTTGAGTCAGTCCATACTGTAGTATCCTCTAGTCAGTCCATACTGTAGTATCCTCTAGTCAGTCCATACTGTAGTGTCCTCTAGTCAGAGTTGAGTCAGTCCATACTGTAGTGTCCTCTAGTCAGAGTTGAGTCAGTCCATACTGTAGTGTCCTCTAGTCAGAGTTGAGTCAGTCCATACTGTCCATCACTGTAGTGTCCATACTAGTCAGAGTTGAGTCAGTCCATACTGTAGTATCCTCTAGTCAGAGTTGAGTCAGTCCATACTGTAGTATCCTCTAGTCAGAGTCCAGTCAGTCCATACTGTAGTGTCCTCTAGTCAGAGTTGAGTCAGTCCATACTGTAGTATCCTCTAGTCAGAGTACTGTAGTCAGTCCATACTGTAGTGTCCTCTAGTCAGAGTTGAGTCAGTCCATACTGTAGTGTCCTCTAGTCAGAGTTGAGTCAGTCCATACTGTAGTATCCTCTAGTGTCCATACTGTAGTATCCTCTAGTCAGAGTTGAGTCAGTCCATACTGTAGTATCCTCTAGTCAGAGTAGTGAGTCAGTCCATACTGTAGTATCCTCTAGTCAGTCCATACTGTAGTATCCTCTAGTCAGAGTTGAGTCAGTCCATACTGTAGTATCCTCTAGTCAGAGTTGAGTCCCATACTGTAGTGTCCTCTAGTCAGAGTTGAGTCAGTCCATACTGTAGTATCCTCTAGTCAGTCCATACTGTAGTATCCTCTAGTCAGAGTTGAGTCAGTCCATACTGTAGTATCCTCTAGTCAGTCCATACTGTAGTGTCCTCTAGTCAGAGTTGAGTCAGTCCATACTGTAGTGTCCTCTAGTCAGAGTTGAGTCAGTCCATACTGTAGTGTCCTCTAGTCAGAGTTGAGTCAGTCCATACTGTAGTATCCTCTAGTCAGAGTTGAGTCAGTCCATACTGTAGTATCCTCTAGTCAGTCCATACTGTAGTGTCCTCTAGTCAGAGTTGAGTCAGTCCATACTGTATCCTCTAGTCAGTCCATACTGTAGTGTCCTCTACTAGTCAGAGTTGAGTCAGTCCATACTGTAGTATCCTTTAGTCAGTCCATACTGTAGTGTCCTCTAGTCAGAGTTGAGTCAGTCCATACTGTAGTGTCCTCAGTCAGTCCATACTGTAGTGTCCTCTAGTCAGAGTTGAGTCAGTCCATACTGTAGTGTCCTCTAGTCAGAGTACTGAGTATCCATACTGTAGTGTCCCCTGAGTCAGAGTTGAGTCAGTCCATAGCCGTAGTTGAGTCAGTCCATACTGTAGTCCTCTAGTCAGAGTTGAGTCAGTCCATACTGTATGTCCCCTAGTCAGAGTTGAGTCAGTCCATACTGTAGTGTCCTCTAGTCAGTCCAGTCATCCTCTAGTCAGAGTTGAGTCAGTCCATACTGTAGTATCCTCTAGTCAGTCCATACTGTAGTGTCCTCTAGTCAGAGTTGAGTCAGTCCATACTTAGTGTCCTCTAGTCAGAGTTGAGTCCATACTGTAGTGTCCTCTAGTCAGAGTTGAGTCAGTCCATACTGTAGTGTCCTCTAGTCAGAGTTGAGTCAGTCCATACTGTAGTGTCCTCTAGTCAGAGTTGAGTCAGTCCATACTGTAGTGTCCTCTAGTCAGAGTACTGAGTCAGTCATACTGTAGTGTCCTCTAGTCAGAGTTGAGTCAGTCCATACTGTAGTGTCCTCAGAGTTGAGTCAGTCCATACTGTAGTCAGTCCATACTGTAGTATCCTAGTCAGAGTTGAACCATACTGTAGTATCCTTTAGAGTTGAGTCAGTCCATACTGTAGTGTCCTCTTAGTCAGTCCATACTGTAGTGTCCTCTAGTCAGAGTTGAGTCAGTCCATACTGTAGTATCCTTTAGTTGAGTCAGTCCATACTGTAGTATCTCTTTAGTCAGTCCATACTGTAGTATCCCTCTAGTCAGTCCATACTGTAGTATCCTCTAGTCAGAGTTGAGTCATACTATATCCTCTTAGTCAGAGTTGAGTCAGTCCATACTGTAGTATCCTTTTAGTCAGTCCATACTGTAGTATCTCTTAGTCAGAGTTGAGTCAGTCCATACTGTAGTATCCTTTAGTCAGTCCATACTGTAGTATCCTCTAGTCAGAGTTGAGTCAGCCATACTGTAGATCCTCTAGTCATCCATACTGTAGTATCCTTTTAGTCAGTCCGTACTGTAGTGCAGTCCTCTCAGTCAGAGTTGAGTCAGTCCATACTGTAGTATCCTTTAGTCAGTCCATACTGTATTATCCTTTAGTCAGAGTTGA
>NW_025749721.1:7500-22969 GCF_021184085.1 Oncorhynchus gorbuscha | reverse complement strand
GGTGTAGTCTAAATGGATGGATATAGTGTTTTGGGTGTAGTCTAAATGGATGGATATAGTGTTTTGGGTGTAGTCTAAATGGATGGATATAGTGTTTTGGGTGTAGTCTAAATGGATGGATACAGTGTTTTGGGTGTAGTTTAAATGGATGGATATAGTGTTTTGGGTGTAGTGTTTTGGGTGTGGTCTAAATGGATGGATATAGTGTTTTGGGTGTAGTTTAGATGGATAGATATAGTGTTTTGGTGTAGTCTAAATGGATGGATATAGTGTTTTGGGTGTAGTTTGGATGGATATGTGATGGATATAGTGTTTTGGGTGTAGTCTAAATGGATGGATATAGTGTTTTGGGTGTAAATGTCTAAATGGATGGATATAGTGTTTTGGGTGTAGTCTAAATGGATGGATATAGTGTTTTGGGTGTAGTCTAAATGGATGGATATAGTGTTTTGGGTGTAGTCTAAATGGATGGATATAGTGTTTTGGGTGTAGTCTAAATGGATGGATATAGTGTTTTGGGTGTAGTCTAAATGGATGGATATAGTGTTTTGGGTGTAGTCTAAATGGATGGATATAGTGTTTTGGGTGTAGTCTAAATGGATGGATATAGTGTTTTGGGTGTAGTCTAAATGGATGGATATAGTGTTTTGGGTGTAGTCTAAATGGATGGATATAGTGTTTTGGGTGTAGTTAAATGGATGGATATAGTGTTTTGGGTGTAGTCTAAATGGATGGATATAGTGTTTTGGGTGTAGTCTAAATGGATGGATATAGTGTTTTGGGTGTAGTCTAAATGGATGGATATAGTGTTTTGGGTGTAGTCTAAATGGATGGATATAGTGTTTTGGGTGTAGTCTAAATGGATGGATATAGTGTTTTGGGTGTAGTCTAAATGGATGGATATAGTGTTTTGGGTGTAGTCTAAATGGATGGATATAGTGTTTTGGGTGTAGTCTAAATGGATGTGTTTTGGGTGTATCTAAATGGATATAGTGTTTTGGGTGTAGTCTAAATGGATGGATATAGTGTTTTGGGTGTAGTCTAAATGGATGGATATAGTGTTTTGGGTGTAGTCTAAATGGATGGATATAGTGTTTTGGGTGTAGTCTAAATGGATGGATATAGTGTTTTGGGTGTAGTCTAAATGGATGGATGGATAAATGGATGGATATAGTGTTTTGGGTGTAGTCTAAATGGATGGATATAGTGTTTTGGGTGTAGTCTAAATGGATGGATATAGTGTTTTGGGTGTAGTCTAAATGGATGGATATAGTGTTTTGGGTGTAGTCTAAATGGATGGATATAGTGTTTTGGGTGTAGTCTAAATGGATGGATATAGTGTTTTGGGTGTAGTCTAAATGGATGGATATAGTGTTTTGGGTGTAGTCTAAATGGATGGATATAGTGTTTTGGGTGTAGTCTAAATGGATGGATATAGTGTTTTGGGTGTAGTCTAAATGGATATAGTGTTTTGGGTGTAGTCTAAATGGATGGATATAGTGTTTTGGGTGTAGTCTAAATGGATATAGTGTTTTGGGTGTAGTCTAAATGGATATAGTGTTTTGGGTGTAGTCTAAATGGATATAGTGTTTTGGGTGTAGTCTAAATGGATGGATATAGTGTTTTGGGTGTAGTCTAAATGGATGGATATAGTGTTTTGGGTGTAGTCTAAATGGATGGATATAGTGTTTTGGGTGTAGTCTAAATGGATGTGTTTTGGGTGTATATAGTGTTTTGGGTGTAGTCTAAATGGATGGATATAGTGTTTTGGGTGTAGTCTAAATGGATGGATAAATGGAGTGTTTTGGGTGTAGTCTAAATGGATAAGTGTTTTGGGTGTAGTCTAAATGGATATGTTTTGGGTGTTTGGATATAGTGTTTTGGTGTAGTCTAAATGGATGGATATAGTGTTTTGGGTGTAGTCTAAATGGATGGATATAGTGTTTTGGGTGTAGTCTAAATGGATGGATATAGTGTTTTGGGTGTAGTCTAAATGGATGGATATAGTGTTTTGGGTGTAGGATCTAAATGGATGGATATAGTGTTTTGGGTGTAGTCTAAATGGATGGATATAGTGTTTTGGGTGTAGTCTAAATGGATGGATATAGTGTTTTGGGTGTAGTCTAAATGGATGGATATAGTGTTTTGGGTGTAGTCTAAATGGATGGATATAGTGTTTTGGGTGTAGTCTAAATGGATGGATATAGTGTTTTGGGTGTAGTCTAAATGGATATAGTGTTTTGGGTGTAGTCTAAATGGATGGATATAGTGTTTTGGGTGTAGTCTAAATGGATATAGTGTTTTGGGTGTAGTCTAAATGGATGGATATAGTGTTTTGGGTGTAGTCTAAATGGATATAGTGTTTTGGGTGTAGTCTAAATGGATGGATATAGTGTTTTGGGTGTAGTCTAAATGGATATAGTGTTTTGGGTGTAGTCTAAATGGATGGATATAGTGTTTTGGGTGTAGTCTAAATGGATGGATATAGTGTTTTGGGTGTAGTCTAAATGGATGGATATAGTGTTTTGGGTGTAGTCTAAATGGATGGATATAGTGTTTTGGGTGTAGTCTAAATGGATGGATATAGTGTTTTGGGTGTAGTCTAAATGGATGGATATAGTGTTTTGGGTGTAGTCTAAATGGATGGATATAGTGTTTTGGGTGTAGTCTAAATGGATGGATATAGTGTTTTGGGTGTAGTCTAAATGGATGGATATAGTGTTTTGTTTGGTGTAGTCTAAATGGATGGATATAGTGTTTTGGGTGTAGTCTAAATGGATGGATATAGTGTTTTGGGTGTAGTCTAAATGGATGGATATAGTGTTTTGGGTGGATAGTTTAAATGGATGGATATAGTGTTTTGGGTGTAGTCTAAATGGATGGATATAGTGTTTTGGGTGTAGTTTAAATGGATGGATATAGTGTTTTGGGTGTTTTGGGTGTTTAAATGGATGGATATAGTGTTTTGGGTGTAGTTTAAATGGATGGATATAGTGTTTTGGGTGTAGTTTAAATGGATGGATATAGTGTTTTGGGTGTAGTTTAAATGGATGGATATAGTGTTTTGGGTGTAGTCTAAATGGATGGATATAGTGTTTTGGGTGTAGTCTAAATGGATGGATATAGTGTTTTGGGTGTAGTCTAAATGGATGGATATAGTGTTTTGGGTGTAGTTTAAATGGATGGATATAGTGTTTTGGGTGTAGTCTAAATGGATGGATATAGTGTTTTGGGTGTAGTCTAAATGGATGGATATAGTGTTTTGGGTTTAGTCTAAATGGATGGATATAGTGTTTTGGGTGTAGTCTAAATGGATGGATATAGTGTTTTGGGTGTAGTCTAAATGGATGGATATAGTGTTTTGGGTGTAGTCTAAATGGATGGATATAGTGTTTTGGGTGTAGTCTAAATGGATGGATATAGTGTTTTGGGTGTAGTCTAAATGGATGGATATAGTGTTTTGGGTGTAGTTTAAATGGATGGATATAGTGTTTTGGGTGTAGTCTAAATGGATGGATATAGTGTTTTGGGTGTAGTCTAAATGGATGGATATAGTGTTTTGGGTGTAGTCTAAATAGATGGGTATAGTGTTTTGGGTGTAGTTTAAATAGATGGGTATAGTGTTTTGGGTGTAGTTTAAATGGATGGATATAGTGTTTTGGGTGTAGTTTAAATGGATGGATATAGTGTTTTGGGTGTAGTCTAAATGGATGGATATAGTGTTTTGGGTGTAGTCTAAATAGATGGGTATAGTGTTTTGGATGTAGTTTAAGTGGATGGATATAGTGTTTTGGGTGTAGTTTAAATGGATGGATATAGTGTTTTGGGTGTAGTTTAAATGGATGGATATAGTGTTTTGGGTGTAGTTTAAATGGATGGATATAGTGTTTTGGGTGTAGTTTAAATAGATGGGTATAGTGTTTTGGGTGTAGTTTAAATGGATGGATATAGTGTTTTGGGTGTAGTTTAAATAGATGGGTATAGTGTTTTGGGTGTAGTTTAAATGGATGGATATAGTGTTTTGGGTGTAGTTTAAATAGATGCGTATAGTGTTTTGGGTGTAGTTTAAATGGATAGATACAGTGTTTTGGGTGTAGTTTAGATGGATAGATATAGTGTTTTGGGTGTAGTTTAAATGGATGGATATAGTGTTTTGGGTGTAGTTTAAATAGATGCGTATAGTGTTTTGGGTGTAGTTTAAATGGATAGATACAGTGTTTTGGGTGTAGTTTAGATGGATAGATATAGTGTTTTGGGTGTAGTTTAAAATAGATGGATATAGTGTTTTGGGTGTAGTTTAAAATAGATGGATACAGTGTTTTGAAAATCAACTTTTCATACACAGCTCAGTCATTTAAATGGGGATGCCACTTAAACCTCAATCATATTATTTAGGCAGACATACATCCCATTTTAGTTCAGAAAACATGTTTTTAATGTTTTATATGGTGTGTGTGTGTGTGTGTGTGTGTGTGTGTGTGTGTGTGTGTGTGTGTGTGTGTGTGTGTGTGTGTGTGTGTGTGTGTGTGTGTGTGTGTGTGTGTGTGTGTGTGTGTGTGTGTGTGTGTGTGCCTGCGTGCGTGCGTGTGTGTGTGTGTGTGTGTGTGTGTGTGTGTGTGTGTGTGTGTGTGTGTGTGTGTGTGTGTGTGTGTGTGTGTGTGTGTGTGTGTGTGTGTGTTTGTCTGAATGTGTTCTGAATGCTAAAGGACAGAAAACTGGCCTTGCTTTTGTCTCCATCATGTTTAGTATTCTGAGACATTTAAATGGATCCTGTGATCAATCCTGGTCTGAGCCTAGCGTTGACAGAACCTCTGGCAGTAACCCACCTGCCACACACACACACACCGATCTGTCTCTATCATGTTCTGTTAACTAGCACGGCATGTCACTTGATTGATGGTGTGTACGTGTGTGTGCGTGTGTGCGTGTGTGCGTGTGTGTGTGTGTGTGTGTGTGTGTGTGTGTGTGTGTGTGTGTGTGTGTGTGTGTGTGTGTGTGTGTGTGTGTGTGTGTGTGTGTGTGTGTGTGTGTGTGTGTGTGTGTGTGTGTGTGTGTGTGTGTTTGTTTAAGTGAATACAAACCTATTGTAAAATAAAGACACATTGTAATATAAACCTGCCTCGTAAGTCTCCCATGCTGTTGGAAATGTATCTAACAAATATAAGTTATTGTCTGTTGAAAATGTAGCTAACAAATATAAGTTATTGACTGTTGGAAATGTAGCTAACAAATATAAGTTATTGTCTGTTGAAAATGTAGCTAACAAATATAAGTTATTGACTGTTGAAAATGTAGCTAACAAATATAAGTTATTGTCTGTTGAAAATGTAGCTAACAAATATAAGTTATTGACTGTTGAAAATGTAGCTAACAAATATAAGTTATTGTCTGTTGAAAATGTAGCTAACAAATATAAGTTATTGACTGTTGAAAATGTAGCTAACAAATATAAGTTATTGACTGTTGAAAATGTAGCTAACAAATATAAGTTATTGACTGTTGAAAATGTAGCTAACAAATATAAGTTATTGACTGTTGGAAATGTAGCTAACAAATATAAGTTATTGACTGTTGGAAATGTAGCTAACAAATATAAGTTATTGACTGTTGGAAATGTAGCTAACAAATATAAGTTATTGACTGTTGAAAATGTAGCTAACAAATATAAGTTATTGACTGTTGAAAATGTAGCTAACAAATATAAGTTATTGACTGTTGAAAATGTAGCTAACAAATATAAGTTATTGACTGTTGAAAATGTAGCTAACAAATATAAGTTATTGACTGTTGAAAATGTAGCTAACAAATATAAGTTATTGACTGACACCACAACAAACCTGTACACAACAAACCTGTACATTTAGCAGTTCAATTCACTACCTCTTCAACCTCAATGTTTTCCTCAACTCATCCCATCTATTCATCTCCACTAGTAGATGCATGGTAGTGGCACTAGTAGCGGTGACAGGTAGCCTAGTGGTTAGAGCTGTTGGGCCGGTAACCGGAAGGTTGCTGGATCGAATCCCTGAGTCGACGAGCTACGAAATCTGTCGTTATGCTCCAGAACAAGGCAGTTAACCCGCTGTTCCTCGGTAAGGCCGTCAATAGTTAAGAGAAGACCCAGCATCACATGGTTCATCATCTCATTCCACCTTATTCATCTCCACTATCGGCTCCATAGATAAAACCCACATGGTTCATCATCTCATTCCACCTTATTCATCTCCACTATCGGCTCCATAGGGAAAACCCAGCATCACATGGTTCATCATCTCATTCCACCTTATTCATCTCCACTATCGGCTCCATAGATAAAACCCACATGGTTCATCATCTCATTCCACCTTATTCATCTCCACTATCGGCTCCATAGATAAAACCCACATGGTTCATCATCTCATTCCACCTTATTCATCTCCACTATCGGCTCCATAGATAAAACCCACATGGTTCATCATCTCATTCCACCTTATTCATCTCCACTATCGGCTCCATAGATAAAACCCACATGGTTCATCATCTCATTCCACCTCATTCATCTCCACTATCGGCTCCATAGATAAAACCCACATGGTTCATCATCTCATTCCACCTCATTCATCTCCACTATCGGCTCCATGGATAAAACCCACATGGTTCATCATCTCATTCCACCTTATTCATCTCCACTATCGGCTCCATAGATAAAACCCACATGGTTCATCATCTCATTCCACCTTATTCATCTCCACTATCGGCTCCATAGATAAAACCCAGCATTACATGGTTCATCATCTCATTCCACCTTATTCATCTCCACTATCGGCTCCATAGATAAAACCCTGTTTCATGGTTCATCAATCTCATTCCACCTCATTCATCTCCACTATCACACACACTCCATAGATAAAACCCAGCATCACATGATTCATACGGCTGTTCTCTCTTCTCGTCAGGAAGGGATTTAAAATCAGTGTGGGGCGTTGAGTACGTGACCCTACATATCATTATGTACCGTCACGTCGACAATCGGTGCTGAGCCATTTGTGCTTCCTAAGTTTCCTGTTTCATGCTCTAGAAAGAAACTGCCTGAACTAATCACCTGACCCTGATGACTACAGTACAAGCACCTTGCGCACACACACACACGCACTTCTCACACACGTTCTTTTACTACACAGCCATTAACACAACGTTGACACACACACATAGTAACAGAACATAATCATGTCTTTCTCAATCAGGTTATTGTGTTTCTGGTCAAGTGTTGGCCTCGTTACTAAAACAAACCCTGGGATGCAGAGAACATAATACATGGTTTAGGAGTGTTAAGGTAAGTTTAGGTGTGTTAAGGTAAGTTGAGGTGTGTTAAGGTAAGTTTAGGTACACACCCTGGGAAGCAGAGAACATAATACATGGTTTAGGAGTGTTAAGTTTCTCTCTGTTCTTTACTAGATCATAGCCTGTTATTTACAATAACTGGGTGAATTCCAAATGATAGTAATTAGTGGTGAATTGTTATGTATATTAGCTGTTTGAATAGGGTGAATTGTTACTCTGTTTATTTACAGATCATAGTTTGTTATTCAATGATATTGGTGTTTTACTCTGTTTATTTACAGATCATAGTGGTGAATTGTTACTCTGTATATTTACAGAAATAGTGGTGAATACTCTGTATATTTACAGATCATAGTGGTGAATTGTTACTCTGTATATTTACAGATCATAGTGGTGAATTGTTACTCTGTTTATTTACAGATCATAGTGGTGAATTGTTACTCTGTATATTTACAGATCATAGTGGTGAATTGTTACTCTGTATATTTACAGATCATAGTGGTGAATTGTTACTCTGTATATTTACAGATCATAGTGGTGAATTGTTACTCTGTATATTTACAGATCATAGTGGTGAATTGTTACTCTGTATATTTACAGATCATAGTGGTGAATTGTTACTCTGTATATTTACAGATCATAGTGGTGAATTGTTACTCTGTATATTTACAGATCATAGTGGTGAATTGTTACTCTGTATATTTACAGATCATAGTGGTGAATTGTTACTCTGTATATTTACAGATCATAGTGGTTGTTACTTGTTAGTGGTCTGTATATTTACAGATCATAGTGGTGAATTGTTACTCTGTATATTTACAGATCATAGTGGTGAATTATTTGATTTTACAAAAGTTTACAAATGCTATTTTCTTAAAATTCCAATACTGTGATTGCAGCCTGCAATTTACAGGTGGTGTTCTGAATGTGAGCATTCCTTCATCTCTTACACCGATCATAGGTTGTAAGTTCAAATTTACCATGAGCTGACATAGTGGTGACAAAATCTGTCGTTTGCCTGAACAGGCAGTTAACCCACTGTTCCTTTACAGACCAGTTAACCCACTGTTCCATAGTGGTGAATTGTTACTCGTCATTGAAAATAAGATCATTTGTTCCTGTATATTTACAGATCATAGTGGTGAATTATTTGATTTTACAAAAGTTTACAAATTTTCTTAAAAAATACTGTGATTGCAGCCTGCAATTTGGGGCTTCCTGAACCATTCCTTCATCTCCACCGATTGTTTCAAATCCCGAGCTGACAAGGTACAAAATGTGCGTTCTGCCCCTGAACAGGAACTGTTCCTAAAAAATTGAAAATAAGAATTTGTTCTTAACTGACTTGCCGAGTTAAATAAAGGTAAAAAAAAAAAAATCTGCAGGAACTCCACCCCTCGAACATCCCATTGGTTCCTGCATGTTGGACACAGCTGCAGGAACTCCACCCCTTGAACATCCCCTGCATTGGTTCCACCCCTGCATGTTGCGCACAGCTGCAGGAACTCCACCCCTCGAACATCCCATTGGTTCCTGCATGTTGGACACAGCTGCAGGAACTCCACCCCTAAAACATCCCATTGGTTCCTGCATGTTGGGCACAGCTGCAGGAACTCCCCTGGGCACAGCTGCGAACATCCCATTGGTTCCTGCATGTTGGGCACAGCTGCGTGACTAACATGTGGGTCAGAAGGGAAATAAACACGTGATAAAAGTTTGTTGTTTATGTTGTGACAACATCATAGTATAATGAAATAGCAATGCTTTAGCTTAAAATGTATGTTGTAATCAATCTATTGATGTGTTGGATAGGAGATGCAACTGATACACCAGCCACCCCTCCCCTCTCATTATCAACGCTGAGAGGAAGTGATGTAATGAATCATCAGACAGACGCCCTCGCCGTAACTGCGGGAAAGCAGTGTTCAGCAGACGGGGTTCGGTAGACAGGAGTCCTAGCTAGCTAGCACACAGTGTCCTTCGCCCCGCCTCTCGCCTGAGTACTGGGAGTCCTAGCTAGCTAGCACACAGTGTCCTTCGCCCCCGCCTCTCGCCTGAGTACTGGAGTCCTAGCTAGCTAGAAACAGTGTCCTTCGACCCCGCCTCTCGCCTGAGTACTGGAGTCCTAGCTAGCTAGCACACAGTGTCCTTCGCCCTCGCCTCTCGCCTGAGTACTGGAGTCCTAGCTAGTACTGAGCAGCACAGTGTCCTTCGACCCCGCCTCTCGCCTGAGTACTGGAGTCCTAGCTAGCTAGCTAGCAGCACACAGCGTCCTTCGCCCCCGCCTCTCGCCTGAGTACTGAGTCCTACTGGAGTCCTAGCTTGCTAGCATACATTGTCCTTCATCCCTTCTACCATTGTTGTAGCTTAGCTAATGGTGTCATACCAGCCTCCCACCTGTCTTTCGTTGTCCTAGCTAGCTACCTACCGGTGTCTCCTCTGCCTCTTCTTCTTCTGTGGTGTTTTTCGGTGTTTGGCATCCAACGTTATGGTTCATTACCACCACCCACTATACTGGACCACCTCCCCACCTGTTAACCGGAATCCTGGCTTAAACATGGACCAATAGAAGTATAACGAGGGGTTCCTAAAGATGGAGCAACTCCCACATGGAGCAACTCCCACATGGAGCAACGCCCACATGCAGGAACTCCCACATGGAGCAACTCCCACATGGAGCAACCAACTCCCACATGGAGCAACCAACTCCCACATGGAGCAACACCCACATGGAGCAACTCCCACATGGAACACCTGCAGGAACGCCCACATGCAGGAAATCCCACATGCAGGAAGACCCACATGGAACCCCTGCAGGAAGGCCCACATGCAGAAACACCCACATGCAGGAATGCCCACATGGAACCCCTGCAGGAAGGCCCACATGCAGGAACACCCACATGCAGGAAGGCCTACATGCAGGAACTCCCACATGCAGGAAGGCCCACATGGAACCCCTGCAGGAAGGCCCACATGCAGGAACTCCCACATGCAGGAAGGCCCACATGGACCCCCTGCAGGAAGGCCCACATGCAGGAAGGCCCACATGCAGGAAGGCCCACATGCAGGAAGGCCCACATGCAGGAAGGCCCACATGCAGGAAGGCCCACATGCAGGCCGCAATTAGACCTTTCCAAATTCAGATTCTGATCCAGATTGAGAGAAGTTTGACCTCACCAGGCAGGTCACCAGTGATACAAGTCTGCTTACCTAATCCTGTACAGATTGGAGAGCCTTTGTTGACCTCACCAGGGCAGGTCACCAGTGATATACAGTCAATGCACCCTAATCCCTGTACAGTATAGTGTACTACTGTTGACCTCACCAGGCAGGTCACCAGTGATATACAAGTCAATACTCGATGTCCATCCATGTCTGAGGATGTTGGGCAATAACGTGGAAACTGGAGACTAGGGTCAATATTGTGCTCCGTTACCTTCAAATAGGGTTAGGGTTAGGGTTAGGGTTTTGGTTAGGGTTTTGGTTAGGGTTAGGGTTTTGGTTTTGGGTTAGGTTTGGGTTAGGGTTAGGGTTAGGGTTTTGGTTAGGGTTAGGGTTAGGTTTTGGGTTAGGTTAGGGTTAGGGTTAGGGTTTTGGTTAGGGTTAGGGTTAGGGTTTTGGGTTAGGGTTAGGGTTTTGGGTTAGGGTTAGGGTTTTGGGTTAGGGTTAGGGTTAGGGTTTTTGGTTAGGGTTAGGGTTAGGGTTAGGGTTTTGGGTTAGGGTTAGGGTTAGGGTTTTGGGTGTGGGTTAGGGTTAGGGTTTTGGGTTAGGGTTAGGGTTAGGGTTATATGTTAGGGTTAGGGTTTTGGGTAAGGGTTAGGGTTAGGATTAGGGTTAGGGTTTTGGGTTAGGGTCAGGGTTAGGATTAGGGTTAGGGTTTTGGGTTAGGGTCAGGGTTAGCGTTAGGGTCAGGGGTCAGGGTCAGGTTAGGGTTAGGGTTAGGGTTTGGGTTAGGGTTTTGGGTTAGGGTTAGCGTTCAGTCACCCTGTTGGGTCCTGACAACCCCTCAGTCACCCTGTTGGCTCCTGACAACCCCCAGTCACCCTGTTGGCTCTGACAACCCCTCAGTCACCCTGTTTGCTCCTGACAACCCTTCAGTCACCCTGTTGGCTCCTGACAACCCCTCAGTCACCCTGTTTGCTCCTGACAACCCTCAGTCACCCTGTTGGCTCCTGACAACCCCTCAGTCACCCTGTTTGCTCCTGACAACCCCTCAGTCACCCTGTTTGCTCCTGACAACCCCTCAGTCACCCTGTTTGCTCCTGACAACCCTCAGTCACCCTGTTTGCTCCTGACAACCCCTCAGTCACCCTGTTGGCTCCTGACAACCCCCTCAGTCACCCTGTTGGCTCCTGACAACCCCTCAGTCACCCTGTTGGCTCCTGACAACCCCTCAGTCACCCTGTTGGCCCTGACAACTCTTCCCAGATGGTGTTGCCATCTCTACCCTTCTCTCTCTCTTCCACATCCTTAGAGAGGAGACACGCACACTGATCCTTAGTGAGGTGATGGAGTGACGCCCCATGGCGAAGACAGCGCATATGGGCACCACATGGTTACCATATTGCACACACACACATCTGAAACACACACCACCACCATCTGACAGAGGAGAGGGGGACGTTACACAGCTGCATGGCTTGCCACACACACTTCATAAAGAACTGACTGCTGATGGATTGGTTTGCTTTCCCACCAATCGCCACACAGCCTTTAGGGGCTAAACGTCTTGCATGCTTGTTGCTGTGTTTAGTAGGGCAAAAACGTTATGGAATGTTAGATGCTGGCCTCCAGCCATCCAAAGCCATTTTCACAAGATTGATAATTTCTCTAAGACCAAAATAAGAACAGTTCCCATAGAGCCCACCTCCCCTCCCCCATAGAGCCCACCTCCCCTCCTTCTCATACAGCCCACCTCCCTCCTCCTCATATAGCCCACCTCCCCTCCTCCCCATAGAGCCCACCTCCCCTCCTCCCCATAGAGCCCACCTCCTCCTTCTCATACAGCCCACCTCCCCTCCTCCCTCCTCATATAGCCCACCTCCCCTCCTCCCCATAGAGCCCACCTCCCCCTCCCCCCATAGAGCCCACCTCCCATACAGCCCACCTCCCCCCTCCTCCCCATACAGCCCACCTTGCTCCCCATAGAGCCCACCTCCCTCCCCCCCCCTCCTCCTCCTCATAGAGCCCACCTCCCCTCCTCCCCATAGAGCCCATCTCCCCTCCTCCCCATAGAGCCCACCTCCCCCTCCATAGAGCCCACCTCCCCTCCTCCCCATAGAGCCCACCATCCCCTCCTCCCCATAGAGCCCACCTCCCCTCCTCCCCATAGAGCCCACCCCCTCCTCCCCATAGAGCCCACCTCCCCATACAGCTCCCCATACAGCCCACCTCCCACAGCCCACCCCTCATAGAGCCCTTTCTCTCCATACAGCCCACCTCCTCATACAGCCCACCTCTCATACAGCCCACCTTAACTCCCCATCAAATCCCATCTCCCCTTCCTCCCCAACCCACCTAGAGCCCACCCCTCCAATCAAACTCTCCCCCCTTCCCCCAGCCCACCACCCCTCTTCCCATCCAATCAAACTCTCTTTCCCTCTCCCCAGCCACCTATACCCCTCTTCCTCCAATCAAACTCTTGCCCACCTCCTCTCCCCCAGCCCACCTATACCCCTCTTCCTCCAATCAAACCCACCTTCCCCTTCCTTCCCCCAGCCCACCTCCCCTCTTCCTCCCATCAAACCCTTCCCTTCCCCTCCCCCAGCCACATACCTCCCCCCTCCTCCAATCAAACTCCCCTTCCCCTCATCCCCCAGCCCACCTTAACCCCTCTTCCCCTCCAATCAAACTCTCCTCCCCTTCCTTCCCCCAGCCCACCTATACCCCTCTTCCCCCCCCATCAAACTCTCCCCCCCCAGCCACCTATCCTTTCCCCCCAATCAAACTCACCACCTCCATACCCCTCTTCAAACTCCCCTTCCTCCCCTCCCCCAGCCCACCTCAAATCAAACTCTTCCCTTTCCCCTCCCCTCCCCCAGCCACCTATAACCTTCTTCCCCTCAATCAAACTCTTCCCTTCCCTCTCCCCTCCCCCAGCCCCCATAACCTTCTTCCCCTCCAATCAAACTCTTCCCTTCCTTCCCCATACCCCTCTTCCCCCCTCCCCAGCCCACCAAACTCCAATTCCCCTTCCTCCCCCAGCCCACCTATAACCTTCTTCCCCAAATCAAACTTTCCCTTCCCTTCCCCCAGCCCACCTATAACCCTTCCTCCAATCAAACTCCCCCCTCCCCAGCCCACCTATAACCTCTTCCCCTCCAATCAAACCCCTTCCTTCCCCCAGCCCACCTATACCCCCTCCAATCAAACTCCCCTTCCCCCAGCCCACCTATACCCCTCTTCTCCTCCAATCAAACTTTCCCCTCCCCTCCTCCCCCCAGCCCACCTATACCCCTCTTCCTCCAATCAAACTCTTTCCCCCTCCCCTCCCCCAGCCCACCTATACCCCTCTTTCCCCTCCAATCAAACTTTCCCTTCCCCTCATACATTCACACCATGTCGGATCGGGCATGCTCTAGCCAGCTCTTCCTGGGCTTTGTATTATAACTGTCTTCCTATCTAATACCCTGCTAGCTAATTCCCAGCCTTACCTGCATAATATTCCTAAAGGGGCTCTAAGCCCACCCCAAATCCCCTGTTCAGCTGTGTGTTACTCCTCCCTTTGATCCTGACGCTCCTTGTCGGGGTCCGTGGCGAGAGGAAGCTACTGCTACCTGGAACCCATAGCTACCACTACCTACCTGGAACACATAGCTACCACTACCTACCTGGAACACATAGCTACCACTACCTACCTGGAACACATAGCTACCACTACCTACCTGGAACACATAGCTACCACTACCTACCTGGAACACATAGCTACCACTACCTACACTGGAACACATAGCTACCACTACCTACCTGGAACACATAGCTTCCACTACCTACCTGGAAATATAGACCTGGAACACATAGCTACCACTACCTACCTGGAACACATAGCTACCACTACCTACCTGAAACACATAGACTACCCCTGGAACACATAGCTACCACTACCTACCTGGAACCCACCACTACCTACCTGGAACACATACCACTACCTACCTGGAACCCACATAGCTACCACTACCTACCTGGAACACATAGCTACCACTACCTACCTGGAACACATAGCTACCACTACCTACCTGGAACCCATAGCTACCACTACCTACCCAAAACATAGCTACCACTACCTACCTGGAACACATAGCTACCACTACCTACCTGGAACCCATAGCTACCACTACCTACCTGGAACACATAGCTACCACTACCTACCTGGAACCCTACCACTACCTACCTGGAACACATAGCTACCACTACCTACCTGGTACTAAGACCTGGAACACATAGCTACCACTACCTACCTGGAACACATAGCTACCTACCTACTGGAACACATACCTGGAACACATAGCTTCCACTAGACCTGGAACACATAGCTACCACTACTTACCTGGAACACATAGCTACCACTACCTACCTGGAACACATAGCTACCACTACCTACCTGGAACACATAGCTACCACTACCTACCTGGAACACATAGCTACCACTACCTACCTGGAACACATAGCTACCACTACCTACCTGGAACACATAGCTACCACTACCTACCTGGAACACATAGCTCCACTACCTACCTGGAACACATAGCTACCACTACCTACCTGGAACACATAGCTACCACTACCTACCTGGAACACATAGCTACCACTACCTACCTGGAACACATAGCTACCACAACCTACCTGGAACACATCCCACTAGATCCTGGAAACAGCTACCACTACTCCTCTGGACCTGGAACCCATAGCTACCACTACCTACCTGGAACCCATAGCAAACCTGGAACACATAGCTACCACTACCTACCTGGAAATGTCACAATCATCCACAGATCCACAACGTCTCTGTCTTGTCCTCTGGATGGGAAAGGTCAAACCTGGAGTGTGTCTCAACTGTCTTGTCTCTGTGGGAGAAGGTCAACCCTGGAGTGTCTCAACCTCTGTCTTGTCCATGGGAGAAGGTCCAACCTGGAGTGTGTCTCAACCTCTC
>NW_025749721.1:0-2500 GCF_021184085.1 Oncorhynchus gorbuscha | reverse complement strand
CGTTCCTGTGTAAGCAAAGCACACTCTCCCTTTTCCCTTCTCCATTCAGGTTATACAAATATCCTGCTTAGAGATGCAGCCCTGCACACTGCACACCGCTGCTGCTGCCTGCAAACGTGAAATGACAAGACACGGGAGCATCCAAATGGTAGCCTATTCCTAAAATAGTGCCCCTACTTTTGACACGAGCCCTGGGCTGGAAAGGGAATAGGGTGTAATTTGGGACGCAGACTGATTAAAAAAAAAAAACGGGAGTGACCTACTGGCGGCTCACTGTCATTGGCTTTCCCCCGGGGATTCATTTGTCTTGAACATTAGAGATATCATACTCAAGTCAGCCAATGAAAGACCAGGGATTGGCAGATAAAGGGCACAGGGATTTGAGGGAAGGAAGGAAGGAGGAAAGGAAACACTAGGGAGTTCGTCTTAAATGGCACCCTATTTAGTTCACTACTTGGCCAGGGCCAATAGATTTATGGTCAAAAAGTGCACTCTATAGGGAATAGGGTGTCATTTAGGATGCATTCTAGGATTTGCATATATTAAAGTTTGACATACAACTCTCAGCTATAGTGTGGATAGGTGAACTAACTCTCTGACTGTTCCTTGAGTCATGGTTACAGACACCTGTCTGGCTAATCAAGTCTCGCTGGACAGGTGGAAGAAGGGAGGCGAATGGAGGGTGGAGGGATAAGTTGAAGGGTGCTGGGGTGGGAGGAGAAGTTGAAGGGTGCTGGATTGGTGGAGGGTGGAGGAGAAGTTGAAGGGTGCTGGAGTGGCGGAGGGTGGAGGGAGAAATGGAAGGGTGCTGGAGTGGTGGAGGAGAAGTTGAATGGTGCTGGAGTGGTGGAGGTGGAGGGAGAAGCTGAATGCGCTGGAGTGGTGGAGGGAGAAGTTGAAGGGTGCTGGAGTGGTGGAGGGTGGAGGAGAAGTTGATGGTGCTGGAGTGGTGGAGGGTGGAGGAGAAGTTGAAGGGTGCTGGAGTGTGGTGGAGGGAGAAGTTGAATGGTGCTGGAGGGTGGAGGGAGAAGTTGGAGGGTGGAGGGTGGAGAGTAGTTGAAGGGTTCTGGAGTGGTGGAGGGAGGGAGAAGTTGAAGGGTGCTGGTGGTGGAGGGTGGAGGGAGAAGTTGAAGGGTGCTGGAGTGGTGGAGGGTGGAGGGAGAAGTTGAAGGGAGCTGGAGTGGTGGAGGGTGGAGGGAGAAGTTGAAGGGTGCTGGAGTGGTGGAGGGTGGAGGGGAGAAGTTGAAGGGTGCTGGAGTGGTGGAGGGTGGAGGGAGAAGTTGAAGGGTGCTGGAGTGGTGGAGGGTGGAGGAGAAGTTGAAGGGTGCTGGAAGGGTGGAGGGGTGGAGGGAGAAGGGCGCTGAAGAGTGGTGGAGGGTGGAGGGAGAAGTTGAAGGGTGCTGGAGTGGTGGAGTGGTGGAGGGTGCTGGAGTGGTGGAGGGAGGAGAAGTTGAAGGGTGCTGGAGTGGTGGAGGTGGAGGGAGAAGTTGAAGGGTGCTGGAGTGGTGGAGGGAGAAGTTGAAGGGTGCTGGTTTGGTGGAGGGTGGAGGGAGAAGTTGAAGAGTGGTGGAGTGGTGGAGGGAGTAGTTGAAGGGTTCTGGAGTGGTGGAGGGAGAAGTTGAAGGGTGCTGGAGTGGTGGAGGGTGGAGGGAGAAGTTGAAGGGTGCTGTAGTGGTGGAGGGTGGAGGGAGAAGTTGAAGGGTGCTGGAGTGGTGGAGGGTGGAGGGAGAAGTTGAAGGGTGCTGGAGTGGTGGAGGTGGAGGGAGAAGTTGAAGGGTGCTGGAGTGGTGGAGGGTGGAGGGAGAAGTTGAAGGGTGCTGGTTTGGTGGAGGGGGAGGAGAAGTTGAAGAGTGCTGGAGGGTGGAGGGTGGAGGGAGAAGTTGAGTGGTGGAGGGTGGAGGGAGAAGTTGAAGGGTGCTGGATGGTGGAGGGAGAAGTTGAAGGGTGCTGGTGTGGTGGAGGGTAGAGGAGAAGTTGAAGGGTGCTGGAGTGGAGGGTGTAGGGAGAAGTTGAAGGGTACTGGAGTGGTGGAGGGTGGAGGGAGAAGTTGAAGGGTGCTGGAGTGGTGGAGGGTGGAGGGAGAAGTTGAAGGGTGCTGGAGTGGTGGAGGGTGGAGGGAGAAGTTGAAGGGTGCTGGAGTGTTGGAGGGTGGAGGGAGAAGTTGAAGGGTGCTGGAGTGGTGAAGGGAGAAGTTGAAGGGTGCTGGAGTGGTGGAGGGTGGAGGGAGAAGTTGAAGGGTGCTGGAGTGGTGGAGGGTGGAGGGAGAAGTTGAAGGGTGCTGGAGTGGTGGAGGGAGAAGTTGAAGGGTGCTGGAGTGGTGGAGGGTGGAGGGAGAAGTTGAAGTGTTGGTAGGGTGGAGCAGATTATCACCTTTGACTTTACTGTTGGTAGGGTGAAGCAGATTATCACCTTTGACCTTACTGTTGGTAGGGTGGAGCAGATTATGACCTTTGACCTTACTGTTGGTAGGGTGGAGCAGATTATCACCTTTGACTTTACT
>NW_025749720.1:0-22977 GCF_021184085.1 Oncorhynchus gorbuscha | reverse complement strand
TTGATGGCATCGGACCGAGGCTCTGCATCTGTCCTCGTGCTCCTAGACCTCCTAGACCTCAGCCTCCAGTATTTATGCTGCAGTAGTTTATGTGTCGGGGGGCTAGGGTCAGTTTGTTTATCTGGAGTACTTCTCCTGTCCTATTCATGTGTCCTGTGTGAATCTAAGTGTGCGTTCTCTAATTCTCTCCTTCTCTCTTTCTTTCTCTCTCTCGGAGGACCTGAGCCCTAGGACCATGCCCCAGGACTACCTGACATGATGACTCCTTGCTGTCCCCAGTCCACCTGGCCATGCTGCTGCTCCAGTTTCAACTGGCCTGGGCCCTAGGACCATGTCCCAGGACTACCTGACATGAGGACTCCTTGCTGTCCCCAGTCCACCTGGCCATGCTCCTGCTCCAGTTTCAACTGACCTGAGCCCTAGGACCGTGCCCCAGGACTACCTGACATGATGGCTCCTTGCTGTCCCCAGTCCACCTGACTGTGCTGCTGCTCCAGTTTCAACTGTTCTGCCTTATTGTTATTTGACCATGCTGGTCATTTATGAACATTTGAACATCTTGGTCATGTTCTGTTATAATCTCTACCCGGCACAGCCAGAAGAGGACTGGCCACCCCACATAGCCCGGTTCCTCTCTAGGTTTCTTCCTAGGTTTTGGCCTTTCTAGGGAGTTTTTCCTAGCCACCGTGCTTTTACACCTGCATTGTTTGCTGTTTGGGGTTTTAGGCTGGGTTTCTGTACAGCACTTTGAGATATCAGCTGATGTACGAAGGGCTATATAAATAAATTTGATTTGATTTGATTCTGGTTTGGGTATGTACGTACAGTCACTGTGGGGACAACGTCCTCGATACACTTATTGCCAGTGACTGATGCGGTGTACTACTCAATGCCATCGGAAGAATCCCGGAACATATTCCAGTCTGTGCTAGCAAAACAGTCCTGTAGTTTAGCATCTGCTTCATCTGACCACTTTGTTATAGACCACTGGTGCCTCCTGCTTAACTTTTGCTTGTAAGCAGGAATCAAGAGGATAGAGTTATGGTCAGATTTGCCAAATGGAGGGTGAGGGAGACCTTTGTACACATCTCCGTGTGTGGAGTACAGGTGGTCTAGAATTTTTCTACCTCTGTTTGCACATTTAACATGTTGATAGAAATTTTGTAAAACTGATTAAAGTTCCCCTGCGTTAAAGTCACCGGCCACTAGGGCGCCGCCTCTGGATGAGTGTTTTCCTGTTTCCTTATGGCGGAATACTGCTCATTTAGTGCGGTTTTAGTGTCAACCTCGGTCTGTATAAAGACAGATAATTAAGTCATACACAAGTTTCAAATGCATTCTGTCATTACTAAATGTGCTTATTTTATTTAACCTTTATTTGACTAAGTAAGTTGACTGAGAACACATTCTCATTTACAACAAGAACCTGGAGAATAGTTACAGGCGAGAAGAGGGTGATGAATGAGCCAATTGGAAGCTGAGGATGATTAGGTGGCCATGATGGCACAAGGGCCAGGAGACTGGGATTTAACACCCCTACTCTTACAATAAGGGCCATGGAATCTTTAGTGACCGCAGAGTCAAGACACCTTTTTAACTTCCATCTGAAAGACGGAACGTTACACAATTTTCTTTTTTTTACCAAAAGAAAGAGTGCCTCCTACTGGCCCTCCAACACCACTCCCAGCAGCATCTGATCTCCCATCCAGGGACTGACCAAGACCAACCCTGCTTAGCTTGAGGCAAGCCAGCAGAGGGATGCAGGGTGGTATGCTGCTGGTCTAATGTGATTGGTATTTTAACATTACTATTTTTTAACAAACAAATAAACATTTGACATTTTAAATCAGTCGCCTTCCTCAAATTAAGGGGATGATGACGCAATCTTTGCGAGAGGGAGAGAATCTGATTTCATTGGTCCTCAACTCATGGCTCAGAACCTTCATTAAGGATAAATGGAGTTAGTCAGGGAACAGGTTAGTTCTGAAGGCTTCTATACCAATCTAAATGTATGTTATATTTGAGATTCTTCAAAGTAGCCACCCTTTGCCATGACAGCTTTGCACACTCTTGGAATTCTCTCAACCAGCTTCATGAGGTTTTCACCTGGAATGCATTTCAATTAACAGGTGTGCTTTGTTAAAAGTTAATTTGTGGAATTTCTTTCCTTTTAATGCATTTGAGCCAATGGACATTAGACTGGTGGAAATCTGTCCTTTGGTCTGATGAATCCAAATTTGAGACGCAGAGTAGGTGAACGGATGATCCCCACATGTGGTTCCCACTGTGAAGCATGGAGGAGGAGGTGTGATGGTGCTTTGCTGGTGAAACTGTCGTGATTGATTTAGAATTCAAGGCACAATTAACCAGCATGGTAACCACAGCATTCTGCAGCGATACGCCATCCCATCTGATTTGCGCTTAATGGGACTACCATTAGTTTTTCAACAGGAAAATGACCCAAAACACACCTGCAGGCTGTGTAAGGGCTATTTGACCAAGAAGGAGGGTGATGGAGGGCTGCATCAGATGACCTGGCCTCCACACTTACCCGACCTCAACCGAATTGAGATGGTTTGGGATTAATTGTACCGCAGAAGGAAAAGCAGTCAACAAGTGCTCAACATATGGGGGAACTCCCTCAAGACTGTTGGAAAAGCATTCCTCATGAAGCTGGTTGAGAGAATGCCAAGAGTGTGCAAAGCTGTCATCAAGGCAAAGGGTGGCTACTTACATATTTTGATTAACACTCTTTTGGTTACTACATGTTTCCATATGTGTTATTTCATAGTGTTGATGTCTTCACTATTATTCTACAATGTAGAAAATAGTAAAAATAAAGAAAAACCCTTGAATGAGTAGGTCTGTCCAAACCTTTGACTGGTACTGTACATTTTCAGCCTCATACACCAGGAGGATTCAAACAATTTCTGTGAAAATGCCTATAAGACATGCCAATCTCAACAGATTTCTGGCAAAAATACTTATTATGATGAGCTAGTTATCTCACTACACAGCTTGCTATGATAACATATCACAGAAATATTCTTCACAACAGCTTACAAATATTTACCAGGAACCACTGTCTGCCTTTACAATGGCTTGTTACACCATTTATATCACGCTTGTAAGAGCACAGAACAGTAACTTGTCAGTTCTACGACGGGGTAAAGGAAGATCAACTGTCAGAGGTAGAACCTTTCTTCCACTGGCTACAGAACAGTACACTTGCTGGATCCGGCTACAGAACACTGGCTACAGAACAGTACACTCACTGGATCCGGCTACAGAACACTGGCTTCAGAACAGTACACTCACTGGATCTGGCTACAGAACACTGGCTTCAGAACAGTACACACACTGGATCCGGCTACAGAACACTGGCTACAGAACAGTACACTCACTGAATCCGGCTACAGAACACTGGCTACAGAACAGTACACTCACTGGATCCGGCTACAGAATACTGGCTTCAGAACAGTACACACACTGGATCCGGCTACAGAACACTGGCTACAGAACAGTACACTCACTGGATCCGGCTACAGAACACTGGCTTCAGAACAGTACACTCACTGGATCCGGCTACAGAACACTGGCTTCAGAACAGTACACTCACCGGATCCGGCTACAGAACACTGGCTACAGAACAGTACACTCACTGGATCCGGCTACAGAACACTGGCTTCAGAACAGTACACTCACTGGATCTGGCTACAGAACACTGGCTTCAGAACAGTACACACACTGGATCCGGCTACAGAACACTGGCTACAGAACAGTACACTCACTGAATCCGGCTACAGAACACTGGCTACAGAACAGTACACTCACTGGATCCGGCTACAGAATACTGGCTTCAGAACAGTACACACACTGGATCCGGCTACAGAACACTGGCTACAGAACAGTACACTCACTGGATCCGGCTACAGAACACTGGCTTCAGAACAGTACACTCACTGGATCCGGCTACAGAACACTGGCTTCAGAACAGTACACTCACCGGATCCGGCTACAGAACACTGGCTACAGAACAGTACACTCACTGGATCCGGCTACAGAACACTGGCTACAGAACAGTACACTCACTGGATCCGGCTACAGAACACTGGCTTCAGAACAGTACACACACACCGGAGCCCAAAGCCTACTGGTAAAACAGCACCTACATAGTGTTGCAATTCCCAGGTAAACGTCTCACACTCACCCCCTACGGCTGCCAATGAAGTGTTGCGTCCCAGCATGGGAGGAGTGTACACACACACACACACACAAACACAAAGGGCGGGTTGATGCTTGGCTGAGACAGATGCGTATTTGCAGGGTATGTTTCTGGGTGCTCGTGTATGTGTATATGTGTGTGCGCGTGTTTTCACAAGAGCAGAGGCATGAATTAATTATGTTCTCTATGAACAAGCATGCCTATTACAATACTACAACACAGAATGCTCTACGCTATCTAGCAGTTATTTAGATTATTTAAATGGGGAGGCAGGGTAGCCTAGTGGTTAGCGTGTTGGACTAGAAAGGTTGCAAGTTCAAATCCCCAAGCTGACAAGGTACAAATCTGTCATTCTGCCCCTGAACAGGCAGTTAACCCACTGTTCCTAGGCCGTCATTGAAAATAAGAATTTGTTCTTAACTGACTTGCCAAGTTATATAAAATGACAATTTCTTTATGATTGGTAGGAACATAATTAGCTGCTTATTTTATTTGGTTACTTACAAGTACTGGTCTTTTGTGGAACATAAAGTACAGTCATTGGTTTCAAAACACACATTCCATTCTAGGACGGTACACATTAAAATGTGTTGAATCAAGGTCAACACAGTGTACTGGTAATTTTGTAATTACTCCAATTCTTGATAATTATCAATGACGAGAACACTCATGAATTCCTTTTAAAGGAATTATTCATAAATTATTCATAAAATCCCTGCACAACTTGGATTTGGGAGTTGATTTAAGTACATTTTCTAACTTTTAAGTGTATGAAGTTTGCTGCCCCCGATGATTCCATTAGCCTTTGGTTGGGGAAAACTATCGCTACGCAGAGGCTTCTGAACGTTACTAAATAACCCAAATATGTACTTCAAATTCTGTCTGGGTCGGTTGGCAACAGCCTAGGTAAGTGGAAAATCATCAGTGAACCATTCCTTTAAGAGCTGTAACTAATGTCAGTCATATCTTACAGGTTAATGCACTGGCAATAGACTGCACACTTGTTGGCTCTGTGTCAATATTCACGTTTTCGAGTTGGTTTGCTCCAAACCCCTGTTCCCTGGCTGTTTGTGAGTCAGTCATGTCATGGTCCCATGTGGCTTAGTTGATAGAGCATGGGGCTTGCAACGTCAGGGTTGTGGTTTCCATTACCACGGGGACCAGTACAGAATTGAAAAATGTATGTAAGTTGTTCTGGAGCATCTGCTAAATGACAAAAGCTTGTTTAAAATGTATAAGAATCATTTGTTATCGCAGAAGAGCCTGAATGTGAGTAACATATTTACTCAACACCTCTGTCTATTACTGCATCTTTCCTTCTGAAAAAAACATAAACACAACGATTCTACTGAGTTTGGTATTTTATTAGGATCTCTATTAGCTGTTGCAAAGGCAGGAGCTACACTTACTGGGGTCCACACAAAACATGCAACATAATACAGAACATTAATAGGCAAGAACAGCTCAAGGACAGAACTAAAACATTTTTAAAGTTCATATCAGGAAATCTGTCAATTGATATCAATTCATTAGGCCCTAATCTATGGATTTCACATGACTGGGCAGGGGTGCAGCCATAGGTGGGCTTGGGAGGGCATAGACCCACCCACTTGGAAGCCATAGACCCACCCACTTGGAAGCCAGGACCTGCCAATCAGAATGAGTTTTCTCCCACAAGAGGGCTTTATTACAGACAGAAACAATCCATAGTTTCATCAGCTGTATGGATGGTTATTCTCAGACGATCCTGCAGATGAAGAAGACTGATGTGGAGGTCCTGGTCTGTTGAGATTACATGTGGTCTGAAGTTGTGAGGCAGGTTGGACGTAATGCTAAATTCTCTAAAACAACATTGGAGGTGGTTTATGGTAGAGAAATTAACATTAAATTATCTTCCAAATTGCACTTGAGACATCTGTGGCATTGTGTTGTGTGACAAAACTGCACATTTTAGAGTGGCATTTTATTGTCCCCAGCACAAGGTGCACCTGTGTAATGATCATGCTGTTTAATCAGCTTCGTGATATGCCACACCTGTCAGATGGATTGATTATCTTAGAAAAAGGAGAAATGCTCACTAACAGGGTGAGCATTAAATAAGCTTTTGGTGTGTGTGGAACATTTATGGGATCTTTTATTTCAGATCATGAAAAACACTTTACATGTTGCGTTTATTTATTTTTTGTTCAGAATAACTATTTTCTCTCACACACCCATGTCCACAACAGAAACAAATAGAAACTGGATCTATACAGCCAGCACAGACACGTCCTTTAGGCCTACCAAGGTGAATATAGAACTGTCAGGCCCTTTAGGCCCCTGGCTATACACAGTACCATGGTGAATTCTCCGGGTAAAAGAACTAGGATTAACTTCCCTCCCCAAATCCTAATCACATTCATCAGGAGGGGAAACACCAAACTGATCTTTAGTTCTGTGTAATTTCAGTCTTTTATTTAGATGTGTTAGTTCTGGGTTGGGAACACTAGATCTCCAGGACCAGCGTTGCCTACCCCCTGGTTTAGCCTATCAATTACAGAGACTGATGAATGAAGTTGTCAGTGAGACAGGAAAGCCAGCAGGATGGGGGCCCTGGAGGTCTGTCTGTAGAGTTATAAAGCATAGGCCTACTGCTCGGTCTCAGACTCCATGCTGACTTTGGCTAGCTAGGAGAGTAATCAAGTCTCCCTATTCTCCCAAAGCTATGCATCTGACACTTTAAGTCATAGCTTGTGAAGTACAAAAGTGAGAGCGGATGGGTCAGATATATTAGTCGACAGGCAGAGAATAGATCCCTCCCAGGACCAGAGGGCTTAGTGCTTCACTGGGGCCTTTGGAAATAAAATGGCTTCATATTAAAATAGAATAAGAGGGGAAGTTGGCTGCTACCACGACAGAGAAATCAGGAGAAAACAGATGAAGTCGGGCTGGGCGCGGAAACGCTCACTCCTCTCTTTTAATCTTGCAACAAAGGACTTGTAAAAAGTCCTTTGTTGTGTGAAGGCCCGAAGAGCCGAGGTGTGTGTGCACTGAACGGGGTCTGAAAGGTGTGTGTGTGTGGTTGAGCATCAAGCAGGGTTTGAGAGGTGTGTGACTGTGGCTCAGGTGTGAGTGGGAGTGCTAGGTCTGTTCTATGATATGATTATGGGAGATAGACATGTCCTCAGATCTGTTCTGATAGATTCTCTGTCTGGCCCGTAGGTTCCGCTACCGCCACTCCCCCTTACTCTCCACTACCAGCTGCATGCCGATTTATATAACACCAACCCAAACTCCAGTGCTGCACATTAGTCTTCTGTTCCTGTCTTATTAGACACTGATTGGTTACGGTACTGACTGACCACTCCTCCAAAAATACATCAGAGCTGACAAAGTCCTTAATCAAATGATACTGTAAGAAGTTGAAAACAAGGTAAGATATGTTTTGTCCTGTGAACAGCTGGTCGTTATAGTTCTGCCCTCTCATAGTAGTAGCAAAATTAGAGGTTATAACATAAATGTTGCTTCTAGTATCAAGAGTAACAGGCATCGTGTAACATCTGAACAAAAGGCCTTTAGCGTAAAACTTCTGTTTCACAATGCTGTTTCATCCATCTTGCTCTCCTTTCTACTCTTTTGCACAATCTTTACGGTATTCACTGAAGTTCACTCGTAAACAATTATATTAGACCCAGTGTTTTTTTTAAACAGGTGTTTATTTGCTGAAATGTGTGCCAATACCCGGCTACTAAAAGGGACAGGCGTCTATTTGAGACTGAGCGGTTAATTTTAGTTTTACAGTATCACTGTACGTCACGGTGCTGACTGTGTTCTAATTCCATATTAGCAACTGCTTATAAACCTCTTTTAAGGGCACGCCATAATGAGATCTGGTTTGATGTAGACCAAAGAAAAGCTTGGAGGATCACCATAATTGGCAGCCTTAAGGTCAAAAGAATATTATTAACCATGGCCACCCCAAACAGCATTCAGCACACCATCAGGGGCTGCAGACCAAACACAATGAGACTACACACAAAATACCCTCCTTCACTGTGTAGGCTAAACACACACATTTTACAGATGTTAGCATCCAGGGGGAACTGTCTGACTGTTGTGATTTTATTTCTATAAGGTACGACTGTACTGCATAAAACTATGGATGGAAATGTGGTTAGTGATTGACAAGAGAAACTGCTGATGTACAACCACGTTTCTAAATTTCACCTTGTGTATTCTACTATTCTAACTCTTAACAGTAAGTTAAGACTCACTGAGTTCCTAAAAAAAGTAAGGAAGAGACCATTTCCATCTCAGAACTAATTTTTTATGGAGTTTCCCAACCGATCACCTTAAGAGTTAAACGTAAATCTGTGAGTTTAAGCAGTTTATTTTGTCTCGCCAACCGAGTGTTTGAAAATAAAAGTGGTTCAGATGATTTACTTTGCACTTCAAAGGCTCACTGATGCTTAAGACAAGGAGGAAACATAAACATGTGGCTAATTCAGAATAAGGACAATATATGTGAGCTTTGAAGTGACCATAAAGCTAATGCAAAGCAGACCCTTTCATCAGCTCCAGGTGAGATGCTCCCACACCCAAACTCTCAACCACCGCTTACCTTGAGAAAACCTTAATCTAACATCCTAACCTCAACACAACCAAATTCATCTACTATAGCATGGAGCTTCACCTAACTTCCTAACCTCAACACAACCAAATTCATCCACTATAGCATGGAGCTTCACCTAACGTCCTAACCTCAACACAACCAAATTCATCCACTATAGCATGGAGCTTCACCTAACGTCCTAACCTCAACACAACCAAATTCATCCACTATAGCATGGAGCTTCACCTAGTCTTAACCCCAGAAAGTACTTCTGGTGTACCAAAACGCAATGATGCTGTCCGTCTGATCGAGGAGGGACTCACCGTACTCAGCTGACCCCAGACCCCACAAAGCGACAGGTGAGCATCACTCCAGGAGTGTGAGGCGTGATGTGTTATTACCTTGTTACTGTTTTGCTATGAGCTTGTATAGATAAACATTTGCAGATTATTATCAATGACTTATCAACAGCTGTAACATGTTGTCCCTAGTATATAGAAAGACCCACGTGTGTACTATACACATTAAAAATGTATTTTTGCATAATCCCCCCGAGACACCCTCGGAAAGTGGGATCACAGCCAAGGATTAATGGTAATAGATTGGATTTATACAGTGCTTTTCTACCAACTAAGGACCTCAAAGCACTTTACATAGTAAGGGGGAAACTCACCTCTTCCACCATTAATGTGTAGCACCCACCTAGGTGACGCATGGCAACCATTTTTGTGCCAGAACGCTCACTACACATCAGCTATGGTTTCCAAGAGTTTGATGCCATTCCATTTGCTCCTTTCTGGCCATTATTATAAGCCGTCCTCCCTTAGTAGACTCAACTGACAATAAGAGCCAAGGGATTTGTTATGACCACAGTGAGTCAGGACAGCTGTTTAACGTCCCTTCCGAAAGATGGCAATGTCCCCTTCACTGCCCTGGAGCATTGGGATCTCCATAGACCAGAGGGATCTGGTCTCCCATTTAATGACCAACCAGGACCGACCCTGCTTCGCTCCAGGGTGGTATTCTGCTGGTATGCAGCCATTGACATTAATATGATACATTCACAAAGTAGCAAGCTATTTAATATACATGTAAAGAACAAACTAAATCAAGAAGTAGGCTGGCTGGCTAATGTAAAACACACCACAAACAAACCAAGGCGGTGTCAGAGGAAGGCCCTAAAATTGTCAAAGACCCCAGCCACCCCAGTCATAGACTGTTCTCTCTACTACCGCATGGCAAGCGGTACCGGAGTGCCAAGTCTAGGACAAAAAGGTTTCTCAACAGTTTTTACCCCCAAGCCATAAGACTTCTGAACAGGTAATCAAATGGCTACCCAGACTATTTGCATTGAGTGCCCCCCCCACCCCTCTTTTACGCTGCTGCTACTCTCTGTTTATCATATATGCATAGTCACTTTATCTATACATTCATTTAATACTATTTCAATTAGCCCGACCAAACAGTGCTCCAGCACATTGGCTAACCGGGCTATCTGCATGCAGTCACTTTAACCATATGTACATGTACATACCACCTCAATCAGCCTGACTAACCGGTGTCTGTATGTAGCCTCGCTACTTTTATAGCCTTGCTCCTGTATATAGTCTCGCTACTGTTTTTCACGGTTGCTTTTATTTCTTTACTTACCTATTGTTCATCTTCGGCGCACGCCGGGGTATTCGGCGCACGTGGCACGATTTGATAATCCACAAACAGGTATTCGCACACGTGGCAAATAAACTTTGATTTGATAATCCACAAACAGAGGACTCTCATTCACACAAACAGAGGACTCTCATTCACACAAACAGAGGACTCTCATTCACACAAACAGAGGACTCTCATTCACACAAACAGAGGACTCTCATTCACACAAACAGAGGACTCTCATTCACACAAACAGAGGACTCTCATTCACACAAACAGAGGACTCTCATTCACACAAACAGAGGACTCTCATTCACACAAACAGAGGACTCTCATTCACACAAACAGGAGCTGATGGAGAAGAAACGAACAGAGTCGGCAAATAATGCTGGGCAATAAAATGGAGGGTGGCGTGGGCTGCCATGTCACCTGTGCCGTCAGCAGGTTCCTCCTCTGGCTAGGGACAGCTGCTCTCCCAGGATATGAATATGAACACAGACTATGAATATGGAGGAGAAGACCTGCTCTCTATTTCCATCTCAGAACTCATTGTTTATGGACAGCATGCTTGTCTGAGTTTCCCACCTGATGACCTGAAGAGTTAGACGTAAATCTGTGGGAGTTTAAGCAGTTTCTTTTGTCTCGCCGACCGGGTGTTTGGAAAGGAATTTGGTTCAAGGAGTTTAAACAGTTTCTTTTGTCTCGCCGACGGGTGCTTGGAAAGGAATGTAGATCAGCGTATTTACTTCAAAGGCACTTCAAAGGCTCATTGATGCTTAAGACGAGGGCGGAAACAAAAAATGGATTAATTGAGAATGAGGTCAACAAAAGTGAGTTTTGAAGTGAACATATAAGTAATGACATGGGGCGCTAGTGGGCGGCACAGCCTACCCCTCAACAAATCCCTAACCTTGAGAAAAACTTCACCCAACGTCCAAACACTAACAAACAACCCTAACCCTGAGAAAATCTACATCTAACATCCTAACCTCAACACAACCAAATCCATCACTATAGCATAAACCTTTAACTAACCTCCTAACCCCCAACACAACCAAATCCATTCACTATAGCATAAACCTTCAGCTAACCTCCTAACCCCCAACACAACCAAATCCATCACTATAGCATAAACCTTTATCTAACCTCCTAACCCCCAACACAACCAAATCCATCACTATAGCATAAACCTTCAGCTAACCTCCTAACCCCCAACACAACCAAATCCATCACTATAGCATAAACCTTCAGCTAACCTCCAACACAACCAAATCCATCACTATAGCATAAACCTTCAGCTAACCTCCTAACCCCCAACACAACCAAATCCATCACTATAGCATAAACCTTTATCTAACCTCCTAACTCCCAACACAACCAAATCCATTCACTACAGCATAAACATTCAGCTAACCTCCAACACAACCAAATCCATCACTATAGCATAAACCTTTATCTAACCTCCTAACCCCCAACACAACCAAATCCATTCACTACAGCATAAACCTTCAGCTAACCTCCTAACCCCCAACACAACCAAATCCATCACTATAGCATAAACACATAACCCTTACCTCATACTACTTCCGGTTTGGAGCGAGTGGTCGATCGGCGCTTTCGCTCCCGCAGGTAGTATAACTTTTACATTTCATTATATTTCATTATAGCACAACGGTTTGATTTGTCTAATCTTAGCAATTTCTTCTCAGCTAGCTACATAGCCGTCTTTGTATCAAAGATAATTGCGTAACTATTGTATTTCGCCGTCCTAACGTAGTGTTCACTAGCCAGCTAGCTAACGTCCACTGATTAGCTGCACTGGAGAAACTATTACACTCAACTGAACGACTTGATTAGTGTAGTGTTAGCTAGCTACATAGTTGTCTTTGCTGTCTTCGTATCTTCGTTCCAAGATAATTGTGTTGTTTAGGTTTAGAGTGTGTAGTCTTAGAGTGATTATCTTAATTTACCGAGGTTAGCTAGCCAGCTAATTGTCGTCCTTAACGTAGGAGACTCTGCTAGCCAACGTCTTCTGAATAGAACTCAACAACCCGGTCGCATTCACAGGTAGTATCACATTTTCATTTCATTTCATTACAGTACAACGGTTTGATTTGTTTGATCGTAGCTAGCTACATAGCTAGCTACATAGCCGTCTTTGTATCAAAGATAATTGTGTAGTCTAGAGCGATTTTCTAGGTTAGCTAGCCAGCTATTGTCGTTCTTTTAACGCAACGTAACGCAAACAACACTACTAGCTAGCCAGCTAGCCCCCGAATAGCAGCACTGTAGAAACTATTACACTCAACGGAACGACTTGATTAGTGTAGTGTCAACAACGCACCCACTGCCAGCTAGCCTACTTCAGCAGTACTGTATCATTTTAATCATTTTAGTCAATAAGATTCTTGCTACGTAGCTTAACTTTCTGAACATTCGAGACGTGTAGTCCACTTGTCATTCCAATCTCCTTTGCATTAGCGTAGCCTCTTCTGTAGCCTGTTAACTATGTGTCTGTTTATCCCTGTTCTCTCCTCTCTGCACAGACCATACAAACGCTCCACACCGCGTGGCCGCGGCCACCTAATCTGGTGGTCCCAGCGCGCACGACCCACGTGGAGTTCCAGGTCTCCGGTAGCCTCTGGAATTGCCGATCTGCGGTCAACAAGGCAGAGTTCATCTCAGCCTATGCCTCCCTCCAGTCCCTCGACTTCTTGGCACTAACGGAAACATGGATCACCACAGACAACACTGCTACTCCTACTGCTCTCTCTTCGTCCGCCCACGTGTTCTCACACACCCCGAGCTTCTGGTCAGCGGGGTGGTGGCACCGGGATCCTCATCTCTCCCAAGTGGTCATTCTCTCTTTCTCCCCTTACCCATCTGTCTATCGCCTCCTTTGAATTCCATGCTGTCACAGTTACCAGCCCTTTCAAGCTTAACATCCTTATCATTTATCGCCCTCCAGGTTCCTTGGAGAGTTCATCAATGAGCTTGATGCCTTGATAAGCTCCTTTCCTGAGGACGGCTCACCTCTCACAGTTCTGGGCGACTTTAACCTCCCCACGTCTACCTTTGACTCTTTCCTCTCTGCCTCCTTCTTTCCACTCCTCTCCTCTTTTGACCTCACCCTCTCACCTTCCCCCTACTCACAAGTCAGGCAATACGCTCGACCTCATCTTTACTAGATGCTGTTCTTCCACTAACCTCATTGCAACTCCCCTCCAAGTCTCCGACCACTACCTTGTATCCTTTTCCTCTCGCTCTCATCCAACACCTCCCACACTGCCCCTACTCGGATGGTATCGCGCCGTCCCAACCTTCGCTCCCTCTCCCCCGCTACTCTCTCCTCTTCCATCCTATCATCTCTTCCCTCCGCTCAAACCTTCTCCAACCTATCTCCTGATTCTGCCTCCTCAACCCTCCTCTCCTCCCTCTCTGCATCCTTTGACTCTCTATGTCCCCTATCCTCCAGGCCGGCTCGGTCCTCCCTCCCGCTCCGTGGCTCGATGACTCATTGCGAGCTCACAGAACAGGGTTCCGGGCAGCCGAGCGGAAATGGAGGAAAATCGCCTCCCTGCGGACCTGGCATCCTTTCACTCCCTCCTCTCTACATTTTCCTCCTCTGTCTCTGCTGCTAAAGCCACTTTCTACCACGCTAAATTCCAAGCATCTGCCTCTAACCCTAGGAAGCTCTTTGCCACCTTCTCCTCCCTCCTGAATCCTCCTCCCCCTCCTCCCTCTCTGCAGATCATTCATCAACCATTTTGAAAAGAAGGTCGACGACATCCGATCCTCGTTTGCTAAGTCAAACGACACCGCTGGTTCTGCTCACACTGCCCTACCCTGTGCTCTGACCTCTTTCTCCCCTCTCTCTCCAGATGAAATCTCGCGTCTTGTGACGGCCGGCCGCCCAACAACCTGCCCGCTGACCTAACCCCCTCCCCTCTTCTCCAGACCATTTCCGGAGACCTTCTCCCTTACCTCACCTCGCTCATCAACTCATCACTGACCGCTGGCTACGTCCCTTCCGTCTTCAAGAGAGTGAGAGTTGCACCCCTTCTGAAAAAACCTACACTCGATCCCTCCGATGTCAACAATTACAGACCAGTATCCCTTCTTTCTTTTCTCTCCAAAACTCTTGAACGTGCCGTCCTTGGCCAGCTCTCCCACTATCTCTCTCAGAATGACCTTCTTGATGCAAATCAGTCAGGTTTCAAGACTAGTCATTCAACTGAGACTGCTCTCCTCTGTATCACGGAGGCGCTCCGCACTGCTACAGCTAACTCTCTCTCCTCTGCTCTCATCCTTCTAGATCTATCGGCTGCCTTCGATACTGTGAACCATCAGATCCTCCTCTCCACCCTCTCCGAGTTGGGCATCTCCGGCGCGGCCCACGCTTGATTGCGTCCTACCTGACAGGTCGCTCCTACCAGGTGGCGTGGCGAGAATCTGTCTCCTCACCACGCGCTCTCACCACTGGTGTCCCCAGGGCTCTGTTCTAGGCCCTCTCCTATTCTCGCTATACACCAAGTCACTTGGCTCTGTCATAACCTCACATGGTCTCTCCTATCATTGCTATGCAGACGACACACAACTAATCTTCTCCTTTCCCCCTTCTGATGACCAGGTGGCGAATCGCATCTCTGCATGTCTGGCAGACATATCAGTGTGGATGACGGATCACCACCTCAAGCTGAACCTCGGCAAGACGGAGCTGCTCTTCCTCCCGGGAAGGACTGCCCGTTCCATGATCTCGCCATCACGGTTGACAACTCCATTGTGTCCTCCTCCCAGAGCGCTAAGAACCTTGGTGTGATCCTGGACAACACCCTGTCGTTCTCAACCAACATCAAGGCGGTGGCCCGTTCCTGTAGGTTAATGCTCTACAACATCCGCAGAGTATGACCCTGCCTCACACAGGAAGCGGCGCAGGTCCTAATCCAGGCACTTGTCATCTCCCGTCTGGATTACTGCAACTCGCTGTTGGCTGGGCTCCCTGCCTGTGCCATTAAACCCCTTCAAATCATCCAGAACGCCGCAGCCCGTCTGGTGTTCAACCTTCCCAAGTTCTCTCACGTCACCCCGCTCCTCCGTTCTCTCCACTGGCTTCCAGTTGAAGCTCGCATCCGCTACAAGACCATGGTGCTTGACTACGGAGCTGTGAGGGGAACGGCACCTCAGTACCTCCAGGCTCTGATCCAGGCCCTACACCCAAACAAGGGCACTGCGTTCATCCACCTCTGGCCTGCTCGCCTCCCTACCACTGAGGAAGTACAGCTCCCGCTCAGCCCAGTCAAAACTGTTCGCTGCTCTGGCCCCCAATGGTGGAACAAACTCCTCACGACGCCAGGACAGAGGAGTCAATCACCACCTTCCGGAGACACCTGAAACCCCACCTCTTTAAGGAATACCTAGGATAGGATAAGTATTCCTCTCCCCCCACCCCCTTTAAGATTTAGATGCACTATTGTAAAGTGACTGTTCCACTGGATGTCATAAGGTGAATGCACCAATTTGTAAGTCGCTCTGGATAAGAGCGTCTGCTAAATGACTTAAATGTAAATGTCATAAACCCAAGGCAATCCTCACACCTAAAGACCAAATATGCCTCATACTACAACCCTATCTCACCATAAACCAAGCTACTATATGACCTTAACAAAATAAAACACTTTACCTGCTTACCTCAATACCAGCATGAACAAGCACCTGAACATTAAAAACAAACTAACTCTCATTGTGTGTGTGTGTGTGTGTGTGTGTGTGTGTGTGTGTGTGTGTGTGTGTGTGTGTGTGTGTGTGTGTGTGTGTGTGTGTGTGTGTGTGTGTGTGTGTGTGTGTGTGTGTGTGTGTGTGTGTGTGTGTGTGTGTGTGTGTGTGTGTGTGTGTGTGTGTGTGTGTGTGTGTGTGTGTGTGTGTGTGTGTGGCGGTGCTTTCCAGGACTGCTTCACACAAGTACCTCATCAGGCTGACTCATCGTACGTAGCTGACCATTGACCCCACAAAGTGATGGCTGAGCATCACTTCAGCAGTGTGTGGAGGGGTGCTGTGTGATTACCTTTCTACCATTATGCTATGATCCTGGATATTGCCAGGGATTGTCTCCTGGGTGCAGATGTAGGTGTAGGGGTGTGTGTGTGAGAGAGAGCTGATTCTGAAATGACAACACACCCTCAGAAGAACTGGCCTGGTTCATAAACCATTTCATTATATCCTGCACTTCTCACCAATATTCCGTAATTTTCCGGGCCACTGAATAGGAATGTTTTTACCTCAAAAGCACTGTGGGTTTCGCTGAGATGGAAAATCCCCGGAATCACGAAGTAATAACTTTATTTGAGTATATTAGCATGACAGAGTAGCATGGTGCGGCGGTGTGGTGTCGGTGTTCTGTTGTTCCACTGAAGGACACGCAATTAGAGATTGAGACAGAAAAACGGATTAGCTTCGTGTTCTGCTAGCATCGTTAATACCACCAATTTCCCCTCTCATCTGCTTCAGCTTGTAGATAAGGAAGTCAAATAAGGTCCCTGCACAAAACAAATCAAAGAGCTATTAGCTCAAATGAGTTTGACAATAAGTAAACTTCTCTCTCTGCCATCCATTCTCCTTTCTGTCATTCCATCCTTTTTCTCGATCCCTGATATATTTTGGGGGCTAATTTGTGAACTTAGTATTGGCTGGGATTAGTTTTGTGGTTACTTCACAGAGAGGGTGGATTACTGGCTGGAACTATAGTGGGGTGGGATTAGGGGAGGGCACCATGTCTTCTGTACCCCACACACCATTCATTCACAACTCCAAAGAATGAAGGATGGAGGAGATGAAGGGAGAAGAAGGGAACCAAGTCATCTGTCTGTATGGTGCCCTTCATTCACTGGGCATGTGTTTGAAGCTCAATCTCCCCGGCCTCCTGAAAACAATGGATGTCAAACAATGTAACATGGCTTTATACTACATATAGTCGCTCAAAGGGCTTCTAAGTAAGCATTTCACAGTAAGGTCTACACCTGCTGTATTCAGAGCATGTGACGAATAAAATGTGATTTGATTTGTCATATATGACGGTGTTGTCCGATGAGAGAGAGTGTAATCAAGCCCTGTAATTGGATCTATTGTCAGGAGAGTCAGGGACAGAGAGCAAGGATGTCACCTGATTGCCTATCTCTGCTAAAAAGACTCTCTCTACGAGCCCTCTGTGGTTTATGAAGAGGTCCAACACATGTACCTGAGGATGAAATCTATCTCATAGGCCAAAAAACATTTCTCCTGTCAACGGCGAAAGGTGGCCAAAAGATTAAAGTACAACCTTTTGGGGTGATTTATGACTGGCTGGATTACACAAAGACAACTGCTTCATCTTGTTGGTGACAGCAGACCAGGCGGTAACAGAAACACATCTTGCGGACCAGATGTCAGTGGACCAGACATGAAATGCAACGTCTCGGTGACAGAGGTCCAGACGGGAACAGAAACGCAACGTCTCGGTGACAGAGGTCCAGACGGGAACAGAAACGCAACGTCTCGGTGACAGAGGTCCAGACGGGAACAGACACTCAACGTCTCGGTGACAACGGACCGGATGGAAACAGAAACACAGTGTCAGACAGGCTGTCTGGTGTACCACAAGTCAGACAGACAGGCTGTCTGGTGTACCACATGTCAGACATAGACAGGTTGTCTGGTGTGCCACATGTCAGACAGACAGGGTGGAGAGGAGAGAGAGGTAGAGGATGGGATAAGATTGGCTCAAGGTGTCAGGAAAGGTTTTAAGGGTTTAAAGGTTGATCAGAGCTATACTATAAATCTGTCTGCTTGGAGATGGGGCCTAATAGGGCATTCTAGCTCTACTTAAACAGCAAGCTGCCGAGCCTTACCTCTACTCTCTGAACCCCATTTGCACAATAACAATATTAATAAATGCCATTTTGCAGAAGCCTTTATCCAAATCAACTTAGAATCATGCGAGGATCCATTTTACATTTTGGCCCCGGGAATCTAAACCATAATCCTGATACTGCAATCTCCATGCTCAATTAACTGATCCATACAGGACCAACACCTTCACACTTCAGTTAGCTGAGCTTTCACACTTTTACCTAGGTGATGAGAAAACCTTATTTGAATCGATCTATTTGCACTGAGTGTACAAAACATTGATGTCATTGTTGTATCCACTTACAGTTGAAGTCGAACATTTCCATACACCTTGGTTGGAGTCATTAAAACTTGTTTTTCAACCACTACACATTTCTTGTTAACAAACTATAGTTTTGGCAAGTCGGTTAGGACATCTACTTCGTACATGACAAAAGTAATTTTTCTAACAATTGTTTACAGAGAGATTATTTCACTTATAATTCACTGCATCACAATTCCAGTGGGTCAGACGTTTACATACACTAAGTAGACTGTGCCTTTAAACAGCTTGGAAAATTCCAGAAAATGTCGTTATGGCTTTAGAAGCTTCTGATAGGCATCATATCAGTCAATTGGAGGTGTACCTGCGGATGTATTTCAAGGCCTACCTTCAAACTCAGTGCGTCTTTGCTTGACATCATGGGAAAATCTAAAGAAATCAGCCAAGACCTCAGAAAAATTGTAGACCTCCACAAGTCTGGTTCATCCTGGCAGCAATTTCCAAACGCCTGGAGGTACCACGTTCATTTGTACAAACATTAGTCGCAAGTATAATCACCATGGGACCAAATCATACCGCTCCAGAGACGCGTTCTGTCTCCTAGAGATGAACGTATTTTGGTGCGAAAAGAGCAAATCAATCCCAGAACAACAGCAAAGGACCTTGTGAAGATGCTGGAGGAAACAGGTACAAAAGTATCTATATCCACAGTAATGACCCTGTATTAAGGTCTACAGTATATGACCCTGTATTAAGGTCTACAGTATATGACCCTGTATTAAGGTCTGAGATATGACCCTGTATTAAGGTCTACGGTGTATGACCCTGTATTAAGGTCTACAGTATATGACCCTGTATTAAGGTCTACGGTGTATGACCCTGTATTAAGGTCTACAGTGTATGACCCTGTATTAAGGTCTACAGTATATGACCCTGTATTAAGGTCTACAGTATATGAACCTGTATTAAGGTCTACGGTGTATGACCCTGTATTAAGGTCTACAGTCTATGACCCTGTAAACTCTACGGTGTATGACCCTGTGGTAAGGTCTACAGTGTATGACCCTGTATTAAGGTCTACAGTATATGACCCTGTATTAAGGTCTACGGTGTATGACCCTGTATTAAGGTCTACAGTATATGACCCTGTATTAAGGTCTACGGTGTATGACCCTGTATTAAGGTCTACGGTGTATGACCCTGTATTAAGGTCTACAGTATATGACCCTGTATTAAGGTCTACAGTGTATGACCTGTATTAAGGTCTACAGTATATGACCCTGTATTAAGGTCTACAGTGTATGACCCTGTATTAAGGTCTACAGTGTATGACCCTGTATTAAGGTCTACAGTATATGACCCTGTATTAAGGTCTACAGTGTATGACCCTGTAGTAAGGTCTACAGTATATGACCCTGTATTAAACTACAGTGTATGACCCTGTATTAAGGTCTACAGTGTATGACCCTGTATTAAGGTCTACAGTATATGACCCTGTATTAAGGTCTACAGTATATGACCCTGTATTAAGGTCTAAGTGTATGACCCTGTAGTAAGGTCTACAGTATATGACCCTGTATTAAGGTCTACAGTATGACCCTGTATTAAGGTCTACAGTGTATGACCCTGTATTAAGGTCTACAGTGTATGACCCTGTATTAAGGTCTACAGTGTATGACCCTGTATTAAGGTCTACAGTATATGACCCTGTATTAAGGTCTACAGTATATGACCCTGTATTAAGGTCTACAGTGTATGACCCTGTATTAAGGTCTACAGTGTATGACCCTGTATTAAGGTCTACAGTATATGACCCTGTATTAAGGTCTACAGTGTATGACCCTGTATTAAGGTCTACAGTATATGACCCTGTATTAAGGTCTACAGTGTATGACCCTGTATTAAGGTCTACAGTATATGACCCTGTATTAAGGTCTACAGTGTATGACCCTGTATTAAGGTCTACAGTGTATGACCCTGTATTAAGGTCTACAGTGTATGACCCTGTATTAAGGTCTACAGTGTATGACCCTGTATTAAGGTCTACAGTGTATGACCCTGTATTAAGGTCTACAGTGTATGACCCTGTATTAAGGTCTACAGTGTATGACCCTGTATTAAGGTCTACAGTGTATGACCCTGTATTAAGGTCTACAGTGTATGACCCTGTATTAAGGTCTACAGTGTATGACCCTGTATTAAGGTCTACAGTGTATGACCCTGTATTAAGGTCTACAGTGTATGACCCTGTATTACTACAGTGAACAAAAATATAAATGCAACATGCAACAATTTCAAAGATTTTGCTGAGTTACAGTTCATATAAGGAATCAGTCAATTGAAATAAATGAGGCCCTAATCTATGGATTTCACATGACTTGGCAGGGGTGCAGCCATAGGTGGGCTTGGGAGGGCATAGACCCACCCCCATGGATACTGGTGATGACAATAATGCAGTTGGAAAACAAACTCCAAGTATAGAAGCTAATTAAAAAGCTAATTAAAAACTGATGCTTCGGGAGAAGGGAATTAACGGGTAGAGAAGAAGCTACGTCGAGAAACGAGAACTGATGTTGAGAGGAGTGAAATTAAGGGGTGGTTAAGAGAAATAGGCCTATCAATAATTATTGTATTTTTTATTTAACCTTTATTTAACTAGGCAAGTCAGTTAAGAAAAAAATATTGTTTACAATATTGGCCTACCGGGGAACAGTAGGTTAACTGCCTTGTTCAGGGGCAGAACGACATGTTTTACCTTGTTAGCTCGGGGATTCGATCCAGCAACCTTTCAGTTACTGGCCCAACGCTCTAACCACTAGGGCTCCCTGCCGCCCCAAAGAACATTGCAGACATTTTTTATGTTGAATAGACATGGCTCAGTAATTTTGATAGGACTACAGAATCATGAACTGTAAGTTCTACATAGTATGTCTATGCTCAGAACATAACATAGCACTGCATTGAATAAGGCTCATGTTAGTTATACAACTTATTTTTCTTACGAATGTTTCAGCCTAATATAGTGTTTCACAGAGAGAGATTAGAGTCTGGATGCACCACAGAATGCCTGTTGAGATAAGTAGGCAGGCCCAAGCCTTGTGAATAAACATTGTTTGGCGACATGCACATAATTTGGACTCACGGGATTCATCCAGCGAAATACTTCATTCAGAAGGTCTGTACTGTGTTGATGCCTATCCTCAAATGACCTGCCTGCCTGCCTGCCTGCCTCCTCCCTCGCTCCCCTCCTCCTCCCTCCCTCCACCAACTTTCGTTTTAGAGGCTTTTAAAAATCTCCAGGTCAAAACCTTCTCATCTAAAATAATCTATTATTAATACCAACAGACCGCACAACAAATGGCAGCCTTTCTACTGTAATGCTGAGCAGCAACCCTTGTACTGCACGGCTTTAGGGTAAGCAAGAAAATAACACACGCAACAAATAACTGATGTTTAATTCATGAATAGCAATAAACAGCCAGTAGTTCAGGATGTGTTTTACTGGTGATGTCAGCAGCCAGGGGTAACTTCCTGACAGACTTCACTAAAGCCCCATTACACCCTATCACCCCACCAACCTCCCCCTATAGGCCCACCAACCCTGGCTGTCAGTTAGTGACACACCTGTCCTCTGTGAATAGGGCTGTTTGTGTTCCTCTCTCTTTCTCACTTTTCTTTCTTTCTTTCTCATTCACTCAGTCTTCTCTGTCTTTTGTCTGTGGGGGACTGCAGTCAACCCGCTGTTGTTAGTTTCCTCTGTAAACCATGCTGCAGGAGTATACTAACAGGAGAGAAAAACAAGCTGGGCTTAACCTAACCATTCTTACAGCACTCATGTAAGGCCCCGATTCAATCAATTACTTGAAGGCAATGTATTTTAAAGAAAACAAATACTATTGGAACCCAGGTCTGGTAACATGCTTTGATTGATGTCCATCACGCTGCAAAAACCAAACTTATTTGGGAATCGGTAACCTAAAAAAAGTTGGCCTTGATTTCCTAAACATTCCCTTGGGATATCTAAATCTCCCTTTCTGGAGCTTAGCGGCAGCCCCATGTCTCCTCTCCATCCTGTCAGAGCAAAGGGGGAAAGACAACTTAAAACATTATTTCGGACTCACAGCTTCCAACTGGAGAGCTTCAGTACGGACTGGGGTAAGCTGAGCAGCATGACTAAGGGCTTTGACTTGGCTGAAGCACAGCTGTACACATCCTGTAGCTGCCAGTGACTGACATCTGGTAAACCATTAGAACAGTGTTCAGACCACACGTGTGTTTGTCCTGGGTGCCATGTCCCACCCCAGTCAGCCAGCTGGTCTTAATATAGCAGGGACACTTTAGACCCTCACTCTGTTTAAAACCAATTTA
>NW_025749719.1:0-22977 GCF_021184085.1 Oncorhynchus gorbuscha | reverse complement strand
ATGGAGTTGTCAACCGTGATGGCGAGATCATGGAACGGGCAGTCCTTCCCGGGAGGAAGAGCAGCTCCGTCTTGCCGAAGTTCAGCTTGAGGTGGTGATCCGTCATCCACACTGATATGTCTGCCAGACATGCAGAGATGCGATTCGCCACCTGGTCATCAGAAGGGGAAAGGAGAAGATTAATTGTGTGTCGTCTGCATAGCAATGATAGGAGAGACCATGTGAGGTTATGACAGAGCCAAGTGACTTGGTGTATAGCGAGAATAGGAGAGGGCCTAGAACAGAGCCCTGGGGGACACCAGTGGTGAGAGCGCATGGTGAGGAGACAGATTCTCGCCACGCCACCTGGTAGGAGCGACCTGTCAGGTAGGACGCAATCCAAGCGTGGGCCACGCCGGAGATGCCCAACTCGGAGAGGGTGGAGAGGAGGATCTGATGGTTCACAGTATCGAAGGCAGCCGATAGGTCTAGAAGGATGAGAGCAGAGGAGAGAGAGTTAGCTTTAGCGGTGCGGAGCGCCTCCGTGATACAGAGGAGAACAGTCTCAGTTGAATGACTAGTCTTGAAACCTGACTGATTTGGATCAGAAGGTCATTCAGAGAGAGATAGCGGGAGAGCTGGCCAAGGACGGCACGTTCAAGAGTTTTGGAGAAAAGAAAGAAGGGATACTGGTCTGTGGTGACATCGGAGGGATCAGAGGTGTAGGTTTTTCAGAAGGGTGCAACTCTCGCTCTCTTGAAGACGGAAGGGATGTAGCCAACGGTCAGGGATGAGTTGATGAGCGGGTGAGGTAAGGGAGAAGGTCTCCGGGAAATGGTCTGGAGAAGAGAGGAGGGGATAAGGGTCAAAGCGGGCAGGTTGTTGGGCGGCCGGCCGTCACAAGACGAATTTCATCTGGAGAGAAAGGGAAAATTCAGAGCACAGGGTAGGGCAGTGTGAGCAGAACCAGTGGTGTTGTTTGACTTAGCAACGAGGATCGGATGTCGTCGACCTTCTTTCAAAATGGTTGACGAAGTCATCTGCAGAGAGGGAGGAGGGGGGAGGGGGGAGGAGGATTCAGGAGGGAGGAGAAGGTGGCAAGAGCTTCCTAGGGTTAGAGGCAGATGCTTGGAATTTAGCGTGGTAGAAAGTGGCTTTAGCAGCAGAGACAGAGGAGGAAAATGTAGAGAGGAGGGAGTGAAAGGATGCCAGGTCCGCAGGAGGTGTGAAGTTTTCCCTCCATTTCCGCCTCGGCTGCCCGAGCCCTGTTCTGTGAGCTCGCAATGAGTCTTCGAGCCACGGGAGGCGGGAGGAGGACCGAGCCGGCCTGGAGGATAGGGGACATAGAGAGTCAAAGGATGCAGAAAGGGAGGAGAGGAGGGTTGAGGAGGCAGAATCAGGAGATAGGTTGGAGAAGGTTTGAGCAGAGGGAAGAGATGATAGGATGGAAGAGGAGAGAGTAGCGGGGAGAGAGAGCGAAGGTTGGGACGGCGCGATACCATCCAGTAGGGGCAGTGTGGGAAGTGTTGGATGAGAGCGAGAGGGAAAAGGATACAAGGTAGTGGTCGGAGACTTGGAGGAGTTGCAATGAGGTTAGTGGAAAAACAGCATCTAGTAAAGATGAGGTCGAGCGTATTGCCTGCCTTGTGAGTAGGGGGGAAGGTGAGAGGGTGAGGTCAAAAGAGGAGAGGAGGGAAAGAAGGAGGCAGAGAGGAATGAGTCAAAGGTAGACGTGGGGAGGTTAAAGTCACCCAGAACTGTGAGAGGTGAGCCATCCTCAGGAAAGGAGTTTATCAAGGCATCAAGCTCATTGATGAACTCTCGAGGGACCTGGAGGGCGATAAATGATAAGGATGTTAAGCTTGAAAGGGCTGGTAACTGTGACAGCATGAAATTCAAAGGAGGCGATAGACAGATGGGTAAGGGGAGAAAGAGAGAATGACCACTTGGGAGAGATAAGGATCCCGATGCCACCACCCCGCTGACCAGAAGCTCTCGGGGTGTGCGAGAACACGTGGGCGGACGAAGAGAGAGCAGTAGGAGTAGCAGTGTTATCTGTGGTGATCCATGTTTCTGTCAGTGCCAAGAAGTCGAGGGACTGGAGGGAGGCATAGGCTGAGATGAACTCTGCCTTGTTGGCTGCAGATCGGCAGTTCCAGAGGCTACCGGAGACCTGGAACTCCACGTGGGTCGTGCGCGCTGGGATCACCAGATTAGGTGGCAGCGGCCACGCGGTGTGGAGCATTTGTATGGTCTGTGCAGAGAGGAGAGAACAGGGATAGACAGACACATAGTTGACAGGCTACAGAAGAGGCTACGCTAATGCAAGGAGATTGGAATGACAAGTGGACTACACGTCTCAAATGTTCAGAAAGTTAAGCTACGTAGCAAGAATCTTATTGACTAAAATGATTAAATGATACAGTACTGCAAGTAGGCTAGCTGCTGGCTGCGTTTGTTGAGTAGGCCAGCTGGCAGTGGGTGCGTTGTTGACACTACACTAATCAAGTCGTTCCGTTGAGTGTAATAGTTTCTGCAGTGTTGCTATTCGGGGGCTAGCAGGCTAGCTAGCAGTGTTGTTTACGTTACGTTGCGTTAAAAGAACGACAATAGATGGCTAGCTTTGACTACACAGATCTTTGGCAAAGACATGTAGCTAGCTAAGTAGCTAGCTACGATCAAACAAATCAAACCGTTGTGCTGTAATGAAATGAAGTGAAAAATGATACTACCTGTGGAGCGAAGCGGAATGCGACCGGGTTGTTGAGTGCGGAAGCCTATTCAGTAGACGTTGGCTAGCTGGGCTAGCTAGCTGTTGGCTAAGGACGACAACGCTAGCCAACCTCAGTAAATTAAGATAATCACTCTAAGACTACACGCTTTCAAACTACACAATTATCTTGGATACGAAGACAGCAAAGACAACTATGTAGCTAGCTAACACTACACTAATCAAGTCGTTGTTGAGTGTAATAGTTTCTAGGTTCATGCTATTCTGTGTCGACGCGCTGCGTATAGGCTAGCTGGCTAGCTGCTGGGCAGATAGCAGTGTAGACTACGTTAGGACGACGAAATACAAGTTGCAATAGAAGTGCTGACTGTTTCACTATGTTGTCCTCTTTCTTTTCCTTTTCTTCTGTCCTTCTTTTGTCCTTATTTTGTCTTCCTTTCTTCTGTTAACTAGATATTTTTTGTTTTGATTTTGATTTATTTCAGCTTTTCGTTCTTTCATCACATTCCCAGTGGGTCAGACGTTTACATACACTCAATTAGTATTTGGTAGCATTGCCTTTAATTGTTTAACTTGGGTCAAACATTTCGGGTAGCCTTCCAAAAGCTTCCCACAATAAGTTGGGTGAATTTTGGCCCATTGAGTCAGGTTAGTAGTCAGGATAATCAGGATCATCAGTCACCACCTACAATCTACCCAGAACCCCTGTCTAAGCCAATGAGTCAGGTTAGTAGGCCTCCTTGCTTGCACACGCTTTTTCAGTTCTGCCCACACGTTTTCTATGGGATTGAGGTCATGGCCGCAGGATGGCCACCCAATACCTTGACTTTGTTGTCCCCCTAACCATTTTGCCACAACTTTGGAAGTATGCTTGGGGTCATTGTCCATTTGGAAGACCACTCTGGTGACCAAGCTTTTAATCCTTTAACTGATGTCTTGAGACATATATACATAATTTTCCTTTCATGAATACATCTATTTGTGAAGTCCACCAGTCCCTCCTCGGGCAGCAAAGCACCCCCACAACATTATGCTGCCACCCACGTGCTTCACGGTTGATGGGTGTGCTTCGCTCTGCAAGCCTCCCCTTTTCCTCCAAACATAAGCAACGATGGTCCCTTAAGGCCAAAACAGTTCTATTTTGTTTTGTCTTTTTTGGACATTCCTCCCTCTCTGCAGATGATCTTCGTCACCATTTTGAAAAGTTGTAAACCGTATCTGGCTCGTTTGCTTAAGTCAAACAACACCAGTGGCTTCTGCTCCTGCCTAGTGGCCTCTTTCTCCCTTTCTCTCAGATATAGGATCTCGCGTCTTTACTGTGGATATAGATACCTGCCCGTTTGACCCTATCCAACATCTTCACAAGGTTTTCTGGGATTCTTTGCACTCACCTCGCTCATCAACTCATCTATAGGAGACTAACACGCCTCCGTCTTCAAGCGGTATGATGGCTGCGTGGTCCCTTCTGAAAAAACCTACACTCGATCCCTCCGATGTCAATACAGACCAGTATCCCTTTCTTTTCTCTCCAAACTCTTGAACGTGCCGTCCTTGGCCAGCTCTCCCGCTATCTCTGAATGACCTTCTTGATCCAAATCAGTCAGGTTTCAAGACTAGTCATTCAACTGAGACTGTTCTCCTCTGTATCATGGAGGCGCTCCGCACTGCTAAAGCTAACTCTCTCTCCTCTGCTCTCATCCTAGATCTATCGGCTGCCTTCGATACTGTGAACCATCAGATCCCTCCTCTCCACCCTCTCCGAGGCTGGGCATCTCCGGCGCGGCCCACGCTTGGATTGCGTCCTACCTGACAGGTCGCTCCTACCAGGTGGCGTGGCGAGAATCTGTCTCCTCACCACGCGCTCCTCACCACTGGTGTCCCAGGCCTCTGTTCTTGGCCCTCTCCTATTCTCGCTATACACCAAGTCACTTGGCTCTGTCATAACCTCACATGGTCTCTCTTATCATTGCTATGCAGACGACACACAATTAATCTTCTCCTTTCCCCCTTCTGATGACCAGCGGCGAATCGCATCTCTGCATGTCTGGCAGACATATCAGTGTGGATGACGGATCACCACCTCAAGCTGAACCTCGGCAAGACGGAGCTGCTCTTCCTCCCGGGGAAGGACTGCCCGTTCCATGATCTCGCCATCACGGTCGACAACTCCCGTTGTGTCCTCCTCCCAGAGCGCCAAGAACCTTTGGCGTGATCCTGGACAACACCCTGTCGTTCTCAGCTAACATCAAGGCGGTGGCCCGTTCCTGTGGGTTCATGCTCTACAACATCCCAGAGTACGACCCTGCCTCACAGGAAGCGGCGCAGGTCCTCATCAGGCACTTGTCATCTCCCGTCTGGATTACTGCAACTCGCTGTTGGCTGGGCTCCTGCCTGTGCCATTAAACCCCTTCAACTCATCCAGAACGCCGCAGCCCGTCTGGTGCTCCAACCTTCCCAAGTTCTCTCATGTCACCCCGCTCCTCCGTTCTCTCCACTGGCTTCCAGTTGAAGTCGCATCGCTACAAGACCATGGTGCTTGCCTACGGAGCTGTGAGGGGAACGGCACCTCAGTACCTCCAGGCTCTGATCAGGCCCTACACCCAAACAAGGGCACTGCGTTCATCCACCTCTGGCCTGCTCAGCCTCCCTACCACTGAGGAAGTACAGCTCCCCGCTCAGCCCAGTCAAAACTGTTCGCTGCCCTGGCCCCCAATGGTGGAACAAACTCCTCACGACGCCAGGACAGCGGAGTCAATCACCACCTTCCGGAGACACCTGAAACCCCACCTCTTTAAGGAATACCTAGGACAGGATAAGTAATCCCTCTCACCCCCCCCCCTTTAAGATTTAGATGCACTATTGTAAAGTGACTGTTCCACTGGATGTCATAAGGTGAATGCACCAATTTGTAAGTCGCTCTGGATAAGAGCGTCTGCTAAATGACTTAAATGTAAATGTAAATGTTTATACTTGCGTACTATTGTTTGTACAGATGAACGTGGTACCTTCAGGCGTTTGGAAATTGCTCCCAAGGATGAACCAGACTTGTGGAGGTCAACAATCTTGGCTGATTTCATTTGATTTTCCCATGATGTCAAGCAAAGAGGTACTGAGTTTGAAGGTAGGCCCTGAAATATATCCACAGGTACACCTCCAATTGACTCAAATGATGACAATTAGCCTATCAGAAGATTATTTTTTACACACTGTTTAAAGGCACAGTCAATTTAGTGTATGTAAACTTCTGACCCACTGGAATTGTGATACAGTGAATTATAAATGAAATAATCTGTCTATAAACAGTTGTTGGAAAAATGACTTGTGTCATGCACAAAGTAGATGTCCTAACCGACTTGCCAAAACCATAGTTTGATAACAAGACATTTGTGGAGTGGTTTGTTAACAAGACATTTGTGGAATGACTTCAACCTAAGTGTATGTACACTTCTGACTTCAACTGTATAACTTCAAAGGGGACGTGCATCTTCAACTAACTGTCTTGAGTTCAAAAGTCTTCTTAGTACACTCTATTGTGATGATCATACTTAGCGTGATCCTCATTGTCTCAGTCCAGCTCGGAGGTCGGTTCATCACCCTGGCTCTGAAACCAGAAGGGACACTTCCCAGCAGGACTCCTGTCCTACCCACCGCTCCCAGAAGGCCATGCTCCAGCCATGTGTCCATCAGCGCTCTCGGGATGCATCTCGTTTGTGACCCTGTCATCCCGTTTGAAGCACCACTCGCTGTCCAACCTCCTCTCCGCTCGCTGATGAGCCATGTGACCTTTTTCCTGTCAGGTGTCGCGCTCCCTTAAGTCAGGGTAGCGGACGCCGTGTCACAACGGGGCCTCCTCAGCCTCTTTTGACTCAATGAACGTTCCCCAGCGTTCCTGTTTGTTCTCATCGAGTGGCTGCTTTAGAGTGAAACGGGACCTGACGAGAGATGACAGCTGTGACACAGCGGTGACACTGACTGGGCGTTCTGGCGCAGGTCGAGGCAAAGAGGGTGAGGTTGCTCTGGGCGCAGTGGGAGGTGTCCCAAGAAGACGGGCCACACATTGTTCATTATCCAGGCGGTGGTGGACAGCTGCCAAGATGAAAGCTGAGAAGAGGCTGTGTGGTGACACCCCCAGACTGCAGGAAGGACAGTGTGGAGGCAGGGCCAGTCAACTCGGTTTAGAGACTTTACTCCACACACTGAACTGAGAAAGAGGGAGGAGGGAGAGAGAGAGAAAGAGAGGGAGCGGGGGAGAGATAGAGAGAGAGAAGACAGGGGATTGCCCTTATGCCCATATCCCATCCGGGTACATGAAGTAGCACTGTGCCACTGAGACCAGGCATCGAGACTTTATTAATCCAAAGATACAGTATTTGTATGAGTGTTCATCTGTGTGTGTGTTTGTACGTGAGTGCATCCATGTGTGTGCGCATCTGTGTGTAAGTCAAAGTGTGTGAACGTGCGTTTGTGTGTGTGTGTATGGGTGTGTGCATGTGTGTGTAAGTCAATGTGTGTGTAAGTCAATGTGTGTGTAAGTCAATGTGTGTAAGTCAATGTGTGTGTAAGTCAATGTGTGAACGTGCGTTTGTGTGTGTGTTTGTATGGGTGCGTCTATGTGTAACATCTGTATGTGTAACAGGGAGTGTAGGCTATGTCTGTCCACTGTTCCCACTGTGTTATAACCCTTCCTTCTCCTCATTACTTCCCTCATGGTGGGCTGAGCATACAGCACACAGCAGAACACAGCACTCACACCGTTGTCTCCTCATCTAGTCAGGGCTGACTGGGACACCATAGCAGGCTTTCCAGTGGTCTACCCCAGGCTACTCACCCCAACTGTCACAGGACTGTATGTACCAGCAGTGCAGGGGCTCAGTCCACCCCACACACTAACTCCCTCTGTCCACCACCATCATGTATTATAGTAGAAACACACCAGAGCTTTTCCATAAATTAACTACCCACTGTGGCATTCCTTTCAGAGTACTTTTTACACTACAGTATGTGGTAGTTTTGGGTATGATAAGTCATCTTGATAGTTGATAGTCATGATGGCATTAAGGCTTATTTTCAGTGTGCCTTGACTTTAGTGGGCGTATACAGGGAGAATTGTGGTTGGGTTTTAAGGATTTATATCTATTTCAATGGCCACCAAGCCAATGGTAATATCCTGTCATGCAGGGATGGACAGAGGGGGTATTTGTGATTGTGGAACAACCAGACTACAGTATAACATCCACACACAGCCAAACGACAGATACCAGCCCAGCAAACAACCACCACACCCACAATCCATTTTTATTGTGTTTGAGCAGCCGTTTTATATTTCCTGGCCTCCTAGCACCACACACACAGGGCACTCCAAACAAAACATCCATACTATCGACCGTCCAATGTCACCACAATTACTCTTCCCAAACAGCCATTGAGGACAAATTACATCTGCACTGCCTTTCACCCGTCACTCCGGCTGAGCAGAGCTATCTCTCCACTTCTCTCTCCTATCTCCTCCACCTCTCCCTATCTCCCTCCACTCTCTCTCCTATCTCCCTCCACTCCTCTCCTCCTATCTCCCTCCACTCCTCTCATCTCCCTCCACTCCTCTCTCCTATCTCCCTCCACTCCTCTCTCCTATCTCCCTCCACTCCTCTCTCTATCTCCCTCCACTCCTCTCCTATCTCCCTCCACTTCTCTATCCTACCCTCTTGTACCCCAGAGTCTCAGGGACAGGATAGCAGAGAGGGGACAGGGGACAAGTGAGAGGGATAAGGGGACAGGGGACAAGGCAGAAGTATGAGGAGCTGTCTAGTGAAGCAAGTTCACATGACAACGTAGTGTATTTGACGAGAGGCTTATAACTGGCTCAATTATTCTTATACTATCTAGTATTATAGGTATTTTCTAGTATACCTATTATCTTACTTTCCACCAAATCCCAAAGAAGCAGGAGGTGGAGGATTGGTCCACAGCTAGGCTTATAGTGGTAAGAGGTATAGTCTAATGATGCTCTGAGCGAAACCACTTCCCATGTCGACACGAACACAGCAGCACAACTAACACAAGAAGTCCTCTGGTACGCTGCATTGATTTTGCTGTCTGGATGCAGCGACCCAATCATTTATTCACTATTGGCTATAGCAGGGTTTCCGTTTTTAATGCTCTTAGCTATTACATTTATTTTTAGTAATCTTGGAGAAAGTTATCCCCCTTCCCCTCAGCAGCAGACAAAATGATTTCATTTCTCACTTTAACTGACCCAAGAAGACATTTTCAATGACTTCTAGTGCAGGTGGCATATACCTTTAAATGTCTGAGTTTCAGACTGTCTGGGTCTCAATCTGATCATCAGTCACCACCTACAATCTACCCAGAACCCCTGTCTAAGCCAATGAGAGGCAGTGTTATACAATTATTACCCAATAATCCCTTCACACACTGGAACATTCTCAGCTCTTAGTTGATCAATATGATAAAACGTTTAATGTTCCCCCTCAAGCTCAGCAGCCATTGACAGTAGCAGCCATCGTATCTACAGCTGGGCAAGCCTATCCATATTACTCTTAAATAAAAATAAAGTTCGTGCCCGAAATGTATTCTTGTGCACGAGGACTTCTCTGCATCCAAAGCTGTAGTCTTGATCCATCATAAACTCAAACGTCTCTCTCTCTCTCTCTCTCTCTCTCTCTCTCTCTCTCTCTCTCTCTCTCTCTCTCTCTCTCTCTCTCTCTCTCTCTCTCTCTCTCTCTCTCTCTCTCTCTCTCTCTCTCTCTCTCTCTCTCTCTCTCTCTCTCTCTCTCTCTCTCTCTCTCTCTCTCTCTCTCTCTCTCTCTCTCTCTCTCCCTCTCTCTCTCTGATCATATTAATTATGATCTAAAAGCAAAACTGATCCTAGGTCAACTATCCTACTCTGAGACCCAGATGAAGAAACCCATCAGGATTAGACTGTAAAGTCATCAGCAGTGTGAGGCTGTGGCATGTGGTCATCAGTCACTGTGTGATTATTCCCCCACTGGCACTAATGAGCCACGGCTGCACTCAGAACCTATTGCAGGCAAATTACACCTCCAGGGGGAGGTGCTACTGGCTGCTGTCTAGCCGCTTATCACCGCAAAATAATCACCTGGTTTTATTCTGGACTTGTAGTCTTAGACCCAGGTGGGAAGTGAGATATTGTCTAATGGGAGATAGGGGATTGAATATTTAATGATTCAATGATTTAGGCTGTACTGTAGAAGCATAGATCTGCAATAGTTTTAGTGTGCCAATATATGCCATCTGCCTGGTTCAGATTCCTACTCTGCTTGGTGTGAGGGATTGGTTACTGGAGAGGACTGGTAGAAAGAAGGAAAAACAGTGATGGGGGAGAGAGAAGAGGTTCAAAAAACTATCAGTAGCTCTTTATTTAAAGGACCTGTAATAAACCATTTATAAGGCATTTATAAATTGTGTGTTCAGTCTGTTTATTCATTATTACTTTGGTCATCTATGAACGTTTGAACATCTTGAAGAACAATCTGGCCTTAATGGCCATGTACTCTTATAATCTCCACCCGGCACAGCCAGCAGAGGACTGGCCACCCCTCAGAGCCTGCTTCCTCTTTAGGTTTCTTCCTTAGGTTCTATGCCTTTCTAGGGAGTTTTTCCTAGCCACTGTGCTTCTACGGTACATCTGTATTGCTTGCTGTTTGGGGTTTTAGGCTGGGTCTCTGCTGATGTAAAAAGGGCTTTATAAATGTTTTGAGTGACCAGTGTAATGTATCACAAAAGATGGGCATGCCATTGGTAGACATTCCTGCAGTACCTGGTAAAAACAAATCACACAAACACAGGATGTTTAAGGAAATCAAATCAAATACATTTATATTTGTATCATGCGCCGAATACAACTGGTGACAAGAAGGGCAGCAAAGAAGCCACTTCTCTCCAGGAAAAACATCAGGGACAAACTGATATTCTGCAAAAGGTACAGGGATTGGACTGCTGAGGAGGTAAAGTCATTTTTTCTGATGAATCCCCTTTCCGATTGTTGGGGGCATTCGGAAAAAAGCTTGTCCGGAGAAGACAAGATGAGCGCTACCATCAGTCCTGTGTCATGCCAACAGTAAAGCATCCTGAGACCATTCATGTGTCGGGTTGCTTCTCAGCCAAGGGACTGGGCTCACTCACAATTTTGCCTAAGAACACAGCCATGAATAAAGAATGGTACCAACACATCATGTGAAAGCAACTTCTCCCAACCATCCAGGAACAGTTTGGTAACCAACAATGCCTTTTCCAGCATGATGGAGCAAGGCAAAAGTGATAACTAAGTGGCTTGGGGAACAAAACATCAATATTTTGGAAACTCCCCAGACCTTAATCCCATTGAGAACTTGTGGTCAATCCTCAAGAGGTGGGTGGACAAACAAAAACACACATATTCTGACAAACTCCAAGCATTGATTATGCAAGAATGGGCTGCCATCAGTCAGGATGTGGAAGTTAGTTGACAGCATGTCAGGGCGGATTGCAGAGGTCTTGAAAAAGAAGGGTCAACACTGCAAATATTGACCCTTTGCATCAACTTCATGCAATTGTCAATAAAAGCCTTTGACACTTATGAAATGCTTGTAATTATACTTAAGTATTCCATAGTAACATCTGACAACAATATCGAAAGACACTGAAGCAGCAAACTTTGTGGAAATTAATATTTGTGTCATTCTCAAAACCTTTGGCCACGACTGTATACAGAGAGTACCAGTACCAGATCAATGTGGAGCTATATACAGGGAGTACCAGTACCAGATCAATGTTGGCCAAAGGTTTTGAGAATGACACAAATATTAATTTCCACAAAGTTTGCTGCTTCAGTGTCTTTCGATATTGTTGTCAGATGTTACTATGGAATACTTAAGTATAATTACAAGCATTTCATAAGTGTCAAAGGCTTTTATTGACAATTGCATGAAGTTGATGCAAAGGGTCAATATTTGCAGTGTTGACCCTTCTTTTTCAAGACCTCTGCAATCCGCCCTGACATGCTGTCAACTAACTTCCACATCCTGACTGATGGCAGCCCATTCTTGCATAATCAATGCTTGGAGTTTGTCAGAATATGTGTGTTTTTGTTTGTCCACCCACCTCTTGAGGATTGACCACAAGTTCTCAATGGGATTAAGGTCTGGGGAGTTTCCAAAATATTGATGTTTTGTTCCCCAAGCCACTTAGTTATCACTTTTGCCTTGCTCCATCATGCTGGAAAAGGCATTGTTGGTTACCAAACTGTTCCTGGATGGTTGGGAGAAGTTGCTTTCACATGATGTGTTGGTACCATTCTTTATTCATGGCTGTGTTCTTAGGCAAAATTGTGAGTGAGCCCAGTCCCTTGGCTGAGAAGCAACCCGACACATGAATGGTCTCAGGATGCTTTACTGTTGGCATGACACAGGACTGATGGTAGCGCTCATCTTGTCTTCTCCGGACAAGCTTTTTTCCGAATGCCCCCAACAATCGGAAAGGGGATTCATCAGAAAAATGACTTTACCTCCTCAGCAGTCCAATCCCTGTACCTTTTGCAGAATATCAGTTTGTCCCTGATGTTTTTCCTGGAGAGAAGTGGCTTCTTTGCTGCCCTTCTTGTCACCAGTTGTATTCGGCGCATGATACAAATATAAATGTATTTGATTTGATTTCCTTAAACATCCTGTGTTTGTGTGATTTGTTTTTACCAGGTACTGCAGGAATGTCTACCAATGGCATGCCCATCTTTTGTGATACATTACACTGGTCACTCAAAACATTTATAAAGCCCTTTTACATCAGCAGAGACCCAGCCTAAAACCCCAAACAGCAAGCAATACAGATGTACCGTAGAAGCACAGTGGCTAGGAAAAACTCCCTAGAAAGGCATAGAACCTAAGGAAGAAACCTAAAGAGGAAGCAGGCTCTGAGGGTGGCCAGTCCTCTGCTGGCTGTGCCGGGTGGAGATTATAAGAGTACATGGCCATTAAGGCCAGATTGTTCTTCAAGATGTTCAAACGTTCATAGATGACCAAAGTAATAATGAATAAACAGACTGAACACACAATTTATAAATGCCTTATAAATGGTTTATTACAGGTCCTTTAAATAAAGAGCTACTGATAGTTTTTTGAACCTCTTCTCTCTCCCCATCACTGTTTTTCCTTCTTTCTACCAGTCCTCTCCAGTAACCAATCCCTCACACCAAGCAGAGTAGGAATCTGAACCAGGCAGATGGCATATATTGGCACACTAAAACTATTGCAGATCTATGCTTCTACAGTACAGCCTAAATCATTGAATCATTAAATATTCAATCCCCTATCTCCCATTAGACAATATCTCACTTCCCACCTGGGTCTAAGACTACAAGTCCAGAATAAAACCAGGTGATTATTTTGCGGTGATAAGCGGCTAGACAGCAGCCAGTAGCACCTCCCCTGGAGGTGTAATTTGCCTGCAATAGGTTCTGAGTGCAGCCGTGGCTCATTAGTGCCAGTGGGGAATAATCACACAGTGACTGATGACCACATGCCACAGCCTCACACTGCTGATGACTTTACAGTCTAATCCTGATGGGTTTCTTCATCTGGGTCTCAGAGTAGGATAGTTGACCTAGGATCAGTTTTGCTTTTAGATCATAATTAATATGATCAGAGAGAGAGAGAGAGAGAGAGAGAGAGAGAGAGAGAGAGAGAGAGAGAGAGAGAGAGAGAGAGAGAGAGAGAGAGAGAGAGAGAGAGAGAGAGAGAGAGAGAGAGAGAGAGAGAGAGAGAGAGAGAGAGAGAGAGAGAGAGAGAGAGAGAGAGAGAGAGAGAGAGAGAGAGAGAGAGAGAGAGAGAGAGAGACGTTTGAGTTTATGATGGATCAAGACTACAGCTTTGGATGCAGAGAAGTCCTCGTGCACAAGAATACATTTCGGGCACGAACTTTATTTTTATTTAAGAGTAATATGGATAGGCTTGCCCAGCTGTAGATACGATGGCTGCTACTGTCAATGGCTGCTGAGCTTGAGGGGGAACATTAAACGTTTTATCATATTGATCAACTAAGAGCTGAGAATGTTCCAGTGTGTGAAGGGATTATTGGGTAATAATTGTATAACACTGCCTCTCATTGGCTTAGACAGGGGTTCTGGGTAGATTGTAGGTGGTGACTGATGATCAGATTGAGACCCAGACAGTCTGAAACTCAGACATTTAAAGGTATATGCCACCTGCACTAGAAGTCATTGAAAATGTCTTCTTGGGTCAGTTAAAGTGAGAAATGAAATCATTTTGTCTGCTACTGAAGGGGGATAACTTTCTCCAAGATTACTAAAAATAAATGTAATAGCTAAGAGCATTAAAAGCAGGCTCCTGCTATAGCCAGCTGCCAATAGTGAATAAATGATTGGGTCGCTGCATCCAGACAGCAAAATCAATGCAGCGTACCAGAGGACTTCTTGTGTTAGTTGTGCTGCTGTGTTCGTGTCGACATGGGAAGTGGTTTCGCTCAGAGCATCATTAGACTATACCTCTTACCACTATAAGCCTAGCTGTGGACCAATCCTCCACCTCCTGCTTCTTTGGGATTTGGTGGAAAGTAAGATAATAGGTATACTAGAAAATACCTATAATACTAGATAGTATAAGAATAATTGAGCCAGTTATAAGCCTCTCGTCAAATACACTACGTTGTCATGTGAACTTGCTTCACTGAACAGCTCCTCATACTTCTGCCTTGTCCCCTGTCCCCTTATCCCTCTCACTTGTCCCCTGTCCCCTCTCTGCTATCCTGTCCCTGAGACTCTGGGGTACAAGAGAGGTAGGATAGAGAAGTGGAGGGAGATAGGAGAGAGGAGTGGAGGGAGATAGGAGAGAGGAGTGGAGGGAGATAGGAGAGAGGAGTGGAGGGAGATAGGAGAGAGGAGTGGAGGGAGATAGCAGAGAGGAGTGGAGGGAGATAGGAGAGAGGAGTGGAGGGAGATAGGAGAGAGAAGTGGAGGGAGATAGGAGAGAGGAGTGGAGGGAGATAGGAGAGAGAAGTGGAGGGAGATAGCTCTGCTCAGCCGGAGTGACCGGGTGAAAAGGCAGTGCAGATGTAATTTGTCCTCAATGGCTGTTTGGGAAGAGTAATTGTGGTGACATTGGCCGGTCGATAGTATGGATGTTTTGTTTGGAGTGCCCTGTGTGTGTGGTGCTAGGGGAGGCCAGGAAATATAAGACGGCTGCTCAAACACAATAAAAATGGATTGTGGGTGTGGTGGTTGTTTGCTGGGCTGGTATCTGTCGTTTGGCTGTGTGTGGATGTTATACTGTAGTCTGGTTGTTTCACAATCACAAATACCCCCTCTGTCCATCCCTGCATGACAGGATATTACCATTGGCTTGGTGGCCATTGAAATAGATATAAATCCTTAAAACCCAACCACAATTCTCCCTGTGTACGCCCACTAAAAGTCAAGGCACACTGAAAATAAGCCTTAATGCCATCATGACTATCAACTATCAAGATGACTTATCATGCAAAACTACCACATACTGTAGTGTAAAGTACTCTGAAAGGAATGCCACAGTGGGTAGTTAATTTATGGAAAAGCTCTGGTGTGTTTCTACTATAATACATGATGGTGGTGGACAGAGGGAGTTAGTGTGTGGGGTGGACTGACCCCTGCACTGCTGGTACATACAGTCCTGTGACAGTTGGGGGTGAGTAGCCCTGGGGTAGACCACTGGAAGAAGCCTGCTATGGTGTCCCAGTCAGCCCTGACTAGATGAGGCAACGGTGTGAGTGCTGTGTTCTGCTGTGTGCTGTATGCTCAACCCACCATGAGGAAAGTAATGAGGGAGAAGGAAAGGGTTATAACACAGTGGGAACACAGTGGACAGACATAGCCTACACTCCCTGTTACACATACAGATGTTACACATAGACGCACACACCCATACAAACACACACACAAACGCACGTTCACACACATTGACTTACACACACATTGACTTACACACACATTGACTTACACACACATTGACTTACACACACATTGACTTACACACACATGCACACACCCATACACACACACACACAAACGCACGTTCACACACTTTGACTTACACACAGATGCGCACACACATGGATGCACTCACGTACAAACACACACACAGATGAACATACTCATACAAATACTGTATCTTTGGTTAATAAAAGTCTCAGTGCCTGGTCTCAGTGGCACAGTGCTACTTCATGTACGGATGGGATATGGGCATAAGGGCAATCCCCTGTCTTCTCTCTCTCTATCTCTCCCCGCTCCCTCTCTTTCTCTCTCTCTCCCTCCCTCCCTCTTTCTCAGTTCAGTGTGTGGAGTAAAGTCTCTAAACCGAGTTGACTGGCCCTGCCTCCACACTGTCCTTCCTGCAGTCTGGGGGTGTCACCACACAGCCTCTTCTCAGCTTTCATCTTGGCAGCTGTCCACCACCGCCTGGATAATGAACAATGTGTGGCCCGTCTTCTTGGGACACCTCCCACTGCGCCCAGAGCAACCTCACCCTCTTTGCCTCGACCTGCGCCAGAACGCCCAGTCAGTGTCACCGCTGTGTCACAGCTGTCATCTCTCGTCAGGTCCCGTTTCACTCTAAAGCAGCCACTCGATGAGAACAAACAGGAACGCTGGGGAACGTTCATTGAGTCAAAAGAGGCTGAGGAGGCCCCGTTGTGACACGGCGTCCGCTACCCTGACTTAAGGGAGCGCGACACCTGACAGGAAAAAGGTCACATGGCTCATCAGCGAGCGGAGAGGAGGTTGGACAGCGAGTGGTGCTTCAAACGGGATGACAGGGTCACAAACGAGATGCATCCCGAGAGCGCTGATGGACACATGGCTGGAGCATGGCCTTCTGGGAGCGGTGGGTAGGACAGGAGTCCTGCTGGGAAGTGTCCCTTCTGGTTTCAGAGCCAGGGTGATGAACCGACCTCCGAGCTGGACTGAGACAATGAGGATCACGCTAAGTATGATCATCACAATAGAGTGTACTAAGAAGACTTTTGAACTCAAGACAGTTAGTTGAAGATGCACGTCCCCTTTGAAGTTATACAGTTGAAGTCAGAAGTGTACATACACTTAGGTTGAAGTCATTCCACAAATGTCTTGTTAACAAACCACTCCACAAATGTCTTGTTATCAAACTATGGTTTTGGCAAGTCGGTTAGGACATCTACTTTGTGCATGACACAAGTCATTTTTCCAACAACTGTTTATAGACAGATTATTTCATTTATAATTCACTGTATCACAATTCCAGTGGGTCAGAAGTTTACATACACTAAATTGACTGTGCCTTTAAACAGTGTGTAAAAAATAATCTTCTGATAGGCTAATTGTCATCATTTGAGTCAATTGGAGGTGTACCTGTGGATATATTTCAGGGCCTACCTTCAAACTCAGTACCTCTTTGCTTGACATCATGGGAAAATCAAATGAAATCAGCCAAGATTGTTGACCTCCACAAGTCTGGTTCATCCTTGGGAGCAATTTCCAAACGCCTGAAGGTACCACGTTCATCTGTACAAACAATAGTACGCAAGTATAAACATTTACATTTACATTTAAGTCATTTAGCAGACGCTCTTATCCAGAGCGACTTACAAATTGGTGCATTCACCTTATGACATCCAGTGGAACAGTCACTTTACAATAGTGCATCTAAATCTTAAAGGGGGGTGAGAGGGATTACTTATCCTGTCCTAGGTATTCCTTAAAGAGGTGGGGTTTCAGGTGTCTCCGGAAGGTGGTGATTGACTCCGCTGTCCTGGCGTCGTGAGGGAGTTTGTTCCACCATTGGGGGGCCAGGGCAGCGAACAGTTTTGACTGGGCTGAGCGGGAGCTGTACTTCCTCAGTGGTAGGGAGGCGAGCAGGCCAGAGGTGGATGAACGCAGTGCCCTTGTTTGGGTGTAGGGCCTGATCAGAGCCTGGAGGTACTGAGGTGCCGTTCCCCTCACAGCTCCGTAGGCGAGCACCATGGTCTTGTAGCGGATGCGAGCTTCAACTGGAAGCCAGTGGAGAGAACGGAGGAGCGGGGTGACGTGAGAGAACTTGGGAAGGTTGAACACCAGACGGGCTGCGGCGTTCTGGATGAGTTGAAGGGGTTTAATGGCACAGGCAGGGAGCCCAGCCAACAGCGAGTTGCAGTAATCCAGACGGGAGATGACAAGTGCCTGGATTAGGACCTGCGCCGCTTCCTGTGTGAGGCAGGGTCGTACTCTGCGGATGTTGTAGAGCATGAACCTACAGGAACGGGCCACCGCCTTGATGTTGGTTGAGAACGACAGGGTGTTGTCCAGGATCACGCCAAGGTTCTTAGCGCTCTGGGAGGAGGACACAATGGAGTTGTCAACCGTGATGGCGAGATCATGGAACGGGCAGTCCTTCCCCGGGAGGAAGAGCAGCTCCGTCTTGCCGAGGTTCAGCTTGAGGTGGTGATCCGTCATCCACACTGATATGTCTGCCAGACATGCAGAGATGCGATTCGCCACCTGGTCATCAGAAGGGGGAAAGGAGAAGATTAGTTGTGTGTCGTCTGCATAGCAATGATAGGAGAGACCATGTGAGGTTATGACAGAGCCAAGTGACTTGGTGTATAGCGAGAATAGGAGAGGGCCTAGAACAGAGGCCTGGGGGACACCAGTGGTGAGAGCGCGTGGTGAGGAGACAGATTCTCGCCACGCCACCTGGTAGGAGCGACCTGTCAGGTAGGACGCAATCCAAGCGTGGGCCGCGCCGGAGATGCCCAACTCGGAGAGGGTGGAGAGGAGGATCTGATGGTTCACAGTATCGAAGGCAGCCGATAGATCTAGAAGGATGAGAGCAGAGGAGAGAGAGTTAGCTTTAGCAGTGCGGAGCGCCTCCGTGATACAGAGGAGAGCAGTCTCAGTTGAATGACTAGTCTTGAAACCTGACTGATTTGGATCAAGAAGGTCATTCAGAGAGAGATAGCGGGAGAGCTGGCCAAGGACGGCACGTTCAAGAGTTTTGGAGAGAAAAGAAAGAAGGGATACTGGTCTGTAATTGTTGACATCGGAGGGATGGAGTGTAGGTTTTAAACACCATGGGACCACGCAGCCATCATACCGCTCAGAAAGGAGACGTGTTCTGTCTCCTATAGATGAACGTACTTTGAGTACGAAAAGTGCAAATCAATCCCAGAACAACCTTGTGAAGATGTTGGATGAAACAGGTACAAAAGTATCTATATCCACAGTACAACGAGTCCTATATCGACATAACCTGAAAGGCCACTCAGCAAGGAAGAAGCCACTGCTCCAAAACCGCCATAAAAGAGCCAGACTACGGTTTACAACTGCACATGGTGACAAAGATCGTACTTTTTGGGGAAATGTCCAAAAAAACAAAACAAAAATAGAACTGTTTGGCCTTAAGGACCATCGTTATGTTTGGAGGAAAAAGGGGGAGGCTTGCAAGCCGAAGAACACCATCCCAACCGTGAAGCACGTGGGTGGCAGCATAATGTTGTGGGGGTGCTTTGCTGCAGGAGGGACTGGTGGACTTCACAAAATAGATGTATTCATGAGAAAGGAAAATTATGTGTATATATGTCTCAAGACATCAGTTAAAGTTAAAGCTTGGTCGCAAATGGGTCTTCCAAATGGACAATGACCCCAAGCATACTTCCAAAGTTGTGGCAAAATGGTTAAGGACAACAAAGTCAAGGTATTGGAGTGGCCATCACAAAGCCATGACCTCAATCCCATAGAAAACGTGTGGGCAGAACTGAAAAAGCGTGTGCAAGCAAGGAGGCCTACTAACCTGACTCATTGGCTTAGACAGGGGTTCTGGGTAGATTGTAGGTGGTGACTGATGATCCTGATTATCCTGACTACTAACCTGACTCAATGGGCCAAAATTCACCCAACTTATTGTGGGAAGCTTTTGGAAGGCTACCCGAAATGTTTGACCCAAGTTAAACAATTAAAGGCAATGCTACCAAATACTAATTGAGTGTATGTAAACGTCTGACCCACTGGGAATGTGATGAAAGAACGAAAAGCTGAAATAAATCAAAATCAAAACAAAAAATATCTAGTTAACAGAAGAAAGGAAGACAAAATAAGGACAAAAGAAGGACAGAAGAAAAAGGAAAAGAAAGAGGACAACATAGTGAAACAGTCAGCACTTCTATTGCAACTTGTATTTCGTCGTCCTAACGTAGTCTACACTGCTATCTGCCCAGCAGCTAGCCAGCTAGCATACGTCCACCGTCTACCGAATAGCAGCACTGTAGAAACTATTACACTCAACTGAACGACTTGATTAGTGTAGTGTTAGCTAGCTACATAGTTGTCTTTGCTGTCTTCGTATCCAAGATAATTGTGTAGTTTAGAGCGTGTAGTCTTAGAGTGATTATCTTAATTTACTGAGGTTAGCTAGCCAGCTATTTGTCGTCCTTAACGTAGGAGACACTGCTAGCTAGCCAACAGCTAGCCAACGTCTACTGAATAGAACTTCCGCACTCAACAACCCGGTCGCATTCCGCTTCGCTCCACAGGTAGTATCACATTTTTCATTTCATTTCATTACAGCACAACGGTTTGATTTGTTTGATCGTAGCTAGCTACATAGCTAGCTACATAGCCGTCTGTGTATCAAAGATAATTGTTGTCGTTCTTTTAACGCAGCGTAACGTAATCAACACTGCTAGCTAGCCAGCTAGCCCCGAATAGCAGCACTGTAGAAACTATTACACTCAACGGAACAACTTGATTAGTGTAGTGTCAACAACGCAACCACTGCCAGCTAGCCACCACAAAGTCAACAACGCAGCCACTGCCAGCTAGCCTACTTCAGCAGTACTGTATCATTTAATCATTTTAGTCAATAAGATTCTTGCTACGTAAGCAACTCTGAACATTTGGGCGTGTAGTCCACTTGTCATTCAATCTCCTTTGCATTAGCGTAGCCTCTTCTGTAGCCTGTCAACTATGTGTCTGTCTATCCCTGTTCTCTCCTCTCTGCACAGACCATACAAGCGCTCCACACCGCGTGGCCGCGGCCACCCTAATCCTGGTGATCCCAGCGCGCCCGACCCACGTGGAGTTCAGGTCTCCGGTGGCCTCTGGAACTGCCGATCTGCAGCCAACAAGGCAGGTTCATCTCCCAGCCTATGCCTCCCTCAGTCCCTCGACTTCTTGGCACTGACAGAAACATGGATCACCACAGATAACACTGCTACTCCTACTGCTCTCTCTTCGTCCGCCCACGTGTTCTCGCACACCCGAGAGCTTCTGGTCAGCGGGGTGGTGGCATCGGGATCCTTATCTCTCCCAAGTGGTCATTCTCTCTTTCTCCCCTTACCCATCTGTCTATCGCCTCCTTTGAATTTCATGCTGTCACAGTTACCAGCCCTTTCAAGCTTAACATCCTTATCATTTATCGCCCTCCAGGTCCCCTCGGAGAGTTCATCAATGAGCTTGATGCCTTGATAAGCTCCTTTCCTGAGGATGGCTCACCTCTCACAGTTCTGGGTGACTTTAACCTCCCCACGTCTACCTTTGACTCATTCCTCTCTGCCTCCTTCTTTCCACTCCTCTCCTCTTTTGACCTCACCCTCTCACCTTCCCCCCTACTCACAAGGCAGGCAATACGCTCGACCTCATCTTTACTAGATGCTGTTTTTCCACTAACCTCATTGCAACTCCCCTCCAAGTCTCCGACCACTACCTTGTATCCTTTTCCCTCTCGCTCTCATCCAACACTTCCCACACTGCCCCTACTCGGATGGTATCGCGCCGTCCCAACCTTCGCTCTCTCTCCCCCGCTACTCTCTCCTCTTCCATCCTATCATCTCTTCCCTCTGCTCAAACCTTCTCCAACCTATCTCCTGATTCTGCCTCCTCAACCCTCCTCTCCTCCCTTTCTGCATCCTTTGACTCTCTATGTCCCCTATCTTCCAGGCCGGCTCGGTCCTCCCCTCCCGCTCCGTGGCTTGACGACTCATTGCGAGCTCACAGAACAGGGCTCCGGGCAGCCGAGCGGAAATGGAGGAAAACTCGCCTCCCTGCGGACCTGGCATCCTTTCACTCCCTCCTCTCTACATTTTCCTCCTCTGTCTCTGCTGCTAAAGCCACTTTCTACCACTCTAAATTCCAAGCATCTGCCTCTAACCCTAGGAAGCTCTTTGCCACCTTCTCCTCCCTCCTGAATCCTCCTCCCCCTCCCCCCTCCTCCCTCTCTGCAGATGACTTCGTCAACCATTTTGAAAAGAAGGTCGACGACATCCGATCCTCGTTTGCTAAGTCAAACGACACCGCTGGTTCTGCTCACAGTGCCCTACCCTGTGCTCTGACCTCTTTCTCCCCTCTCTCTCCAGATGAAATCTCGCGTCTTGTGACGGCCGGCCGCCCAACAACCTGCCCGCTTGACCCTATCCCCTCCTCTCTTCTCCAGACCATTTCCGGAGACCTTCTCCCTTACCTCACCTCGCTCATCAACTTATCCCTGACCGCTGGCTACGTCCCTTCCGTCTTCAAGAGAGCGAGAGTTGCACCCCTTCTGAAAAAACCTACACTCGATCCCTCCGATGTCAACAACTACAGACCAGTATCCCTTCTTTCTTTTCTCTCCAAAACTCTTGAACGTGCCGTCCTTGGTCAGCTCTCCCGCTATCTCTCTCAGAATGACCTTCTTGATCCAAATCAGTCAGGTTTCAAGACTAGTCATTCAACTGAGACTGCTCTTCTCTGTATCACGGAGGCGCTCCGCACCGCTAAAGCTAACTCTCTCTCCTCTGCTCTCATCCTTCTAGACCTATCGGCTGCCTTCGATACTGTGAACCATCAGATCCTCCTCTCCACCCTCTCCGAGTTGGGCATCTCCGGCGTGGCCCACGCTTGGATTGCGTCCTACCTGACAGGTCGCTCCTACCAGGTGGCGTGGCGAGAATCTGTCTCCTCACCATGCGCTCTCACCACTGGTGTCCCCCAGGGCTCTGTTCTAGGCCCTCTCCTATTCTCGCTATACACCAAGTCACTTGGCTCTGTCATAACCTCACATGGTCTCTCCTATCATTGCTATGCAGACGACACACAATTAATCTTCTCCTTTCCCCCTTCTGATGACCAGGTGGCGAATCGCATCTCTGCATGTCTGGCAGACATATCAGTGTGGATGACGGATCACCACCTCAAGCTGAACTTCGGCAAGACGGAGCTGCTCTTCCTCCCGGGGAAGGACTGCCCGTTCCATGATCTCGCCATCACGGTTGACAACTCCATT